>NC_140963.1:40190925-40365925 GCF_056783735.1 Eptatretus burgeri | reverse complement strand
TAAAGTGTCGCGAGCAGCGCACGGGTCTGCCTTCCAGCATGTTCCGCACAGTGCGCGCAGATCCGCCATTAAGCACGTGGCCAGTGCTCGCGTTCGGTTATCTTGTGCGCGGGGCCAACTCCGATCTATGTCAGGCATTGAGGGGAATGATCGGATATGATAATTGGATGGAGGTTTGGAATGAAAAACGATATAGATATAAGTGTCAGATGGAGAAATGGAGGCAAAAGAGGATGCCGATATAATTAGTCCAGAATTGGGTAGAAAGGGCCATATCGTGCACAACGTGGTGTGGTTGTCGTTTTTCTATTATTGGCCTCTGACGATGTAGCTATTGGCACCAAGCTACGAGCCATGCTCTCGCCGATATTGGGTCATTTGCTTCTGTGTTGTGAAAAACAACATCCGTGCAGCCTCTTTAAGAGATATTCATTCATATGCCTTTTCGATGCAACCGGCAATTTCATCCCAGATCATTGGAAACGTCATTCGATCATCTCGAGCTTGTGGCAGAGGTTCGTTCGAGGATGTCGCTGCTCCCTCTCAGCTGCGCCGTCGATGCTCGTGGTGTTGTTGCGGCTTTCTATTCCCCTCCCCCGGCACGTGCTGCACGTGTTGGTCTCTGTGAGGACGCAAATTCGGATTTACCTGAGGGATAAGCAAAAAAGAAGAGTAGAAATGAAGTTAGTGGTGTAAGCAAACCTAGCGATGAGATCCCCGCAACGCACATCCCATTCGACCCACTAGACAAAACGGAACAGGCTATCTAAACGTATATTAATGGAATAACTGTCTTGGGACCACAATATGTTGGATGCCATCTCCTTGGAGGCATGCGTTTCCTCGAACCACAAATATATATATATATATATATATATATATATACATATATATATATATATATATATATATATATATATATATATATATATATATATATATATATAATGCATCAGAAAATAATATTACCCAAACGATTATACAGTACATATGTATGGAGAATTCAAAATACCTTCAGTGCTTCTTGGACGATTGGGAATATTTCAGTCAGAGAACATTTTGAATGCCCCTCCAAGGTACAGTGCGAGTCTGGCTATTCATTCCAGTGGGACATCAATCAAAGTATATGTGCTTTGATTAGTTGTCATATATGCTAATCATTTGGAGAATCACCTGCAAACCTGCACATCGTGTCAATCAGGGTTCAAAACCATCCTCCTCCAGGGTACTTGATTGACACGATGTGCAGGTTTACGTGATGTTACCTGGCTATTGTATCCTCCAGGTTGATTGATCTGAACACCGTCCTGGTGGCGGAGTCGCGATGTACATCAATAACTCCATTTCCATTCTCTGTGTATTGCTCTGACACCTCCCAAACTCCAGGAGGAGTACCTCTGGCTGTGACTTCCCCTCCGTTCTCCACTCGTGTTTGTCTGGGTGTTGTACCGTCCTCCCAACAGTGATGACTCCATCTACATCTCTTTAAGATTACATTGACCAACTTTCAACCACTCAACCTAACTCTCTCTTCCTTATATGTGGCTATTTAAATGGTCATCATGGTAATTGGCTGGGTGTTGGTGTCTCCCTCACCAGCCATGGCACTTCAGCAAAGGACTTCTGTGACTCTATGGGACTGATTCGATCTGCGAACTTTCCCACCCAGATTTCTGTCAATGGTAAATCCTCTCTTCTGGATTTGGTTATGACAAACGTTCTCCGCCAATGTATCTTGCTCTTCCTCCGCTCCAATTAGTTCATCTGATCATGCACATGTGAAGGTCAACATCTCCATGGCCATTCTCAGAGAACATCTTCACTTTAGCTCTTCCAGGAGCCTTGAATCTGTATACACACAAAAAAAAATTAAATGCGAAGTTCTTTCCCCAACCCAACAATGAAAAGTTAACGTGACATAAAATGATAGAATTTTAATGACGTTCAAGTGTATGTATTATCTGAGTTGGCTGGATAGCTTGGAGGTCTACTCACTCGCTTTTGAGCTGTCCAAGCCTGGGTTCAAATCTCAACCAAGCTATAAACTCATCCTGGTGTTCCACTGGTAGGACAATAAATCGATGGATGTGCTGTTCATCGGATGGACATTAAACTGAGCAACCCGTCTCTTAGGATTGATTAGTTGGTGGACATTACATATTCCTCGTTGTCCTTCATGAAAATGAGGCAAATTATCGCCGGCACCATGAACAAATGACAGAATCCTACACTTTCAAGTGAGCATCCTGCATCGGAGTGGCAACTCGTCCAGGATTTGTTTGAGCCGAGAAACGTTTTATCTCGACTCGTGATACGCCCCAGAGCTGTGTCAAGAGTATGGGCCTCAAATTATCACTGGGGAACAAAGTTTTTGTTGCATTGATACCAGCACTTGATCTTACCTAATTTGAGTGTGCTGAATTCAAATCTGAAGTTAGTTTCTCTCTGTAAGCTCTAGATTTTTTGCAATCCACCATTATTTGGTAAGTCACAATTTGAATTAAAAGCAAATTTAAATTAACATATATTTTGACATAAAAAGATGATAGGTGATTCAGAACAATTGATAAGGATGGAATGCAAAGTTCAAATAGGTCCTATTCAGGCAAGAATTTGCGCTTGAAGCTCTTGCGTTTGTGGACTTCCACGGAGCAATCTCGTTTGATGCTTCAGCAGTAGTCTGCCATCATATTTTTGTCCCATCGCCCTTGGTAGTGCTCATCCATCGTCATGAGGTCCTGATGGAAGCGCTCTCCCTGTTCCTCACTTACAGCCCCAAGGTTCTCAGGGAATTGATCAAGGTGACTATTCAGGAAATGGAGCTTGACACTCATGTTGCACCCAAGATCGCGAAAAGCCAACAGCATTCTAGTAACCAGAAACTCATAGTTGTCTGCCTTTTTGTTACCGAGAAAGTTTTGTATAACTGCGACAAAAGACAGCCACGCTGTCTCCTCCTTGTCATTCATCTTCCTTACAAATTCCTCATCACGTACAAGGGCACGAATTTGAGCTCCATCGAACACACCTGCTTTGATCTTCTCGAAAGACAAAGCAGGAAAAGCAGAAACTATATGTTGAAAACATTCACCATCAGTACTCAATGCCTTCACGAACTGTTTCATCAAGCCGAGCTTGATATGGAGTGGGGGGAAAGATGATCTTCTCTCGGCTGACGATTGGGTCATTCACAATGCTTGGCATGCTTGCTTCCAGAGTTTCACGGATGGGCCACTCCTTCTGGATCCAGTGTTTCTCTCGAGCTCGGCTGTCCCACATGCAGAGATGGCATGGAAACTTTGTGAAGCCTTTCTGTTGACCGAGTAGAACGTTGACCATTTCAGGTCCACACAAATGATCCAGTTATGCTCGTGATATTTGAGTAAGTCAATGACCATTTTTATGTCATTATGTTCTTCTCGCAGATGTACTGAGTGACCAACTGGAACCGCTCCATAAACATTGCCATTGTGCAAGAGAATACACTTGAGGCTGTGCTTAGAGGTATCCAGAAATGATCGCCATTCTGTTGGATTATACGAAATAACACCTAATTGCCTGAGAAGACCTGGGATATTGTGGCAGTAAACAAACTGCTTGTCTTCTGAGAAAAAGGCGACAAAGATCTGGTCCCACTTTCGGAAACATGAAACATTTGCAGAGTGGTCAAGTAGATTTTTTTTCTTGCAGCCTGGAGGCCAATACCTAATCTGCTTTCTTGGAGAGCCCCAAATCACGCACCAAGTCATTCAATTCCGGTTGGCTAAACTGCTGAGGGGCTGATGACTGTTTGGTATCAGATGAGGCTTCGGATTCTGAAACCATTTCTTGAAGCCCGTCATCACGACCCTCGTGCTCTTGCTGATCATGTTCACTGCCTTCATCTTCAGATAAGACAAAACCATTAAACACTGGAACGCGGAGTTCCTCAGAGTGCGGAGTAGGTCGAATTGCTGAGGGAATACAGGGAGAGGAGATATTTTGCCGGTTTTTCTTGCCGACACCCTTTGTGTTGACCAGGCAAAAATAGCAGTCAGTTACGTGGTCCTTGGGTTCTAGCCAAACCATGGGAACTCCAAAATGCAGACCCTTTCGTTTTCCTTTTGTCCAGTCACGAAGCATTTCCTCACAATTATGACATACAATATGTGGAGCCCATTTCTTGTCTTGGTCACCAAGGGGAACATCAAAATAGGCTTTATAGGCATGCCTTACAAACGATGTTATATTGCGCTTTTGACGAAGTAGTGTGTAGCAGCCACCTACATAACAGAATGCATCAGGATTATTTACACATTAATGTCTTATTGAAGAAGCCATGATCAGATCTGAAACAAAGAAAAACATAAAGTTAAAGAATATATATCAATAAAGATAAATAAATATCAATAAAGATAAGGAAAATTGATGTCAAATAAATCATGAGCAAATCGTTAGCAGCAAAACGAATATGGTCTTTACTTATTTAGCAGTTTAGGCATCGTATATTTCCACTAAAGTTCGAAATCGCACCCCGAGTTCTCAAGATATCCCTAGTGCAAATAGCAATGGGTGTCCTTTTTTTAGCGAAAATCGCAAGTTTCAAATTGCATGAAAACTAGAGCATGTAGAGGAAAACCGATTTCAGATTTGAAATGAGCATGGCAAAAATACATAGACTACGTTGAAAAATGTCATGCAACAGATAATAAGAAAAAATTTGTTCCCCAGTGTTATGATTTAATCATTGTAGCTTTTCAAGTGAATGGTCTCGTGTTCAAGGCAATCACAAAATTACATGTACACCATCTCATGATTTACTAACATAAACATCAAGTTAATCAAACTAGTTTTATCTCTGGAAATAAAATAATGGCATCTTGTGCTAAGGACGTGGCTGTGCCAGAAAGTTTCAGTCATAAAAATACTGAACTGGTAAATTCATGGTGATATAACAATATGAGTTCTGTGACCTAACAATGAACTTCAACACAGGAGGAGGCCACTAGGCCCATCAAGGCTGTGCAATGGCCTATAGTTGTTTGTGCATGCTCTATCTTTTTTAAATGCTGACCATCAAGCAAGTAAGCAGCACCTACCATTTTTAGCTCACCTGGAGTCCAGTGAGCTTTTGCGATTGAGCAGTGTCCATAGCCAAGTGAGTGAGTAAGTCAGTCCGTAAACACTTCAATCATTGTCGCTTGAACCAAACACACAATTTTGATGAAACTTGGCCATAACCTTCATATCTGATGCCTAACGAAGGTTTATTGACCGCATCAAAATCTGCGCTCATTAAAGGGGTCTATGGTGGGGGGGGGAAGTTTGACCCCCCCAAAATAGGTATTTTCTCTCTTCTCCAAAACTACACACAATTTCAATGAAACTTCACCACAACCTTCATCACCTATGATGTACTAAAGCTTGTTCACAGCATCAACGAAAAATCATGGTCTAAGGGTGTCTGGTTGCATCAGGAATGTGGGGTTTGAGTGACTGTTGCTCCTGATCCAGGTGAGTTTCAGGACACGGTCCTATTTTTAAAGTCTTTGGTATAACGCAGCAGGGATCAGGTTTGAAGTACTGACCTCTCAGACTCAGATACAAAACGGTAAGCATTAAACAACCATTTATACTTGATGCAGAAGAAATATGAAAATGAAATCCACCAATAAATTATTTGCCAAAAACGTTTTGCATCTTCAGAAGAGGTGAACACATCCTCATCCACCTCATTAAGGATACTTCCAGGGAAGGCGTCAGTGCTGCGATCTAAAAGTTGGTTTGAACCCCAGACAAAATTCATTGAGGAGGACAGAGATGATGTACGGTAATGAGACATGGTTAAAGTTTGCTAATGGTACCGTGTCTATTACGTAGGTGCAGTTCCAGAACTTCTAGGATAACTCTGTATGGTGATTGTAGGGATGGTGGGGATTCGTTATGAGAGAATGTTTAAAATTCCGGGTTGGATACAAGAATGGAAAACACCGAAATGTTTACAAAAAGAAAGATGGTTACTTGTGTGGATAGCAAGAGTTTCAGAGGTGACAGTGTTGGGGTGGAAGAAGGAGAGAAGAGCTCAAATGGTTAATGTTGGAGGTAATTGCCACAGAGTTAATGGCATGGGGAACAATCTGTCATAATAGGCATCATGCAGATAGGGACAGCAGAACAGTCAGGCATCTGGAAGCAGGAGGGAATACGGGGGCAACTATGCAGGTCGGATCATGGTCGTGTTCATTTGGATATTGCATTAATTAATTTATAATTATTGTGTGCATTAATGTACATATTTGACTTGTGCCACGACACAACACAACACACAAACATACTCCTGTGAATGGGTTAATGGGTGACCTTATCATGTCTCCTACTTTCCAAAGGTGACACAAAGCGTGTGACTTTAGCGACATCATGTATTTAACGTCCCACTTTGTTCCCTTGAGAATGTGGCAAGGCACGGTGAGCTCAATGGCCTTCCATATTCCAGGACTTCCTTGCACGAGGAAGAGGACATAGGAAATCGATCGAGCTGTTGAATAAGGCAGCATGAAAAATAGATAATTATCCTTACACAGGACTTTCATGAGAAACAGAAATATTCAATTTACCTACTACTCGCGGTCGAGGCCAATCGCCTTGGATGGCCGGTGTCGTTTTTAGCAAGTACCCATCACATAGCTTTCATCTTAATGAAGTGTACAATTAAACACCGTAGATGTTTAACACCCAGCTCGAATAGCCAAAACACCCTTTGAAATAAAGTAATAAAAACTGCCGTGGTGTGTTCAAATGATGATGTGTGTGTGTGTGTGTGTGTGCCAGGTTATACTGGTCACAAGTCCAGGCTAGCCACAAGCAAAGCCAGGCAGACGTCTTTAAAAGCCCCTGCATTGATACGCTTTGGCAGAAATTGGCACATGGAGTTGCCATTTGACCAATGCATTGGTTCAGTAAGAAGCAAACATGAACAGGTGAGTTTTATAAGACTTTGGGCTTGCAGGACATCCTTATGGTACACACAGCCTCCAGGTTCGAATCTCCACCCTGCTATAAACTGTCATCCCGGGCTTTCACAAGTGTGGCGATTCATCAATGCGTGTGCTGTCGCTCGGATGGACGTTGGAAAAAAAAAACATGGGCAAATGCAGGTTGCTGTTATTTCTCTTGCAGCTCACTGGGTAAGCTTGTGTAATTCCAACACCCCTACTTCTCCCCCCCCCCCCCAAGCCCATTGTTACTACAGAGCCAAGTTGGTTCCTACAAGGATCACTTTTATCCCAAGAGCGAGCCCTCCTTACCGGAAATATCCAAGGATGTTAGTTTCCAAATTTGTAGAAACACATTTCAGACCTCGTCACCTCCATCTCTGATTACGGTGACAATATCGACTGGACGCCTTCACTTCAAGGCATGTGTCGTAACTGGATACCTGAATGCACCAAAAAGGGAAATCAGTTCCAAAACAGCCTGGTTCGCAACAGTTAAATCAATCAGTTCAACCAATAATTTATTTTAAACTATTAAAAATGAGGGCTGACAAAATGGCCAAGACTACTTAGAGTTACGATCACTCACCTCTTAAGCTGTTGTAGCCAGGGTTTGAATCCTGACCCAGCTCGCTATAAAACTGTCATCCTGATTTTTCCCAGACAAGGTGATTCATGAATGTGTGTCTCCGTCCCTTGGATGGATGTTAAACTGGGCGGCCTAGCTGCTGGAATGAGTTGGTGCACATTAAAGGTCCAATGGTGTTCTTCACGAAGAGTAGGCAAGCTATTGCCGGCACCATAGCCAAATTCAAAATTCCTGCCATCACTACTGCTGGGAAGCAATGACAAATCACCCCCTTGCCAAGAAACTGCTTCGGCAGCGTCGACGCTCTGTAACAGATCAGAATTAAAAAGGATCAAACAGCAAGATAATGAACAGCAAACATGTAAATAAAAGCTAGAGATAGAGATTTATGGGAAACTAATTTACACACCGGAGTCACAAGTGTACGATATACAAGTCAATACTTTCAATGATACAATCTCACTAAGCATTGAAAATGAAACACTTCAACACAAAACGCAATTGGTTTAAAGAAAAAAAATAAATAATAACTTTACCAATCAACTGTTTTGAGTTCCACATTACTCTTTGGTCGGTGAAACCCACTGGGGCACTTGTCGTCAGAGAAGATCAAGTCTGCCTTCTGCTGCCAATCTTCACACTTTGATACAAGGAATGTCAATCCAATCTATCCAAGTAGGTGGAAGTGAAATCGTAATGATCAGAGACTACACTCAGTAAATTGAGCTTCAACATTGGGTCGAAAAGCTACGACCCCCAAACAGCTCTGTGTCGCAAGTTGGATTCTTGCAATCGGCAATAGCTACGTGCCAACCAGCACAGCTCACACGGACGTGAACTAAACTTGATGCCTAGTCTCATCGTACTATCGACAAAACGTACATAGGCGAACAGGACTCCAACCCTGTACTATCAAGCTGTCACCCAACTTCTGAAAATCAAGCAGGAAATGCATAGCTCTGAATGTACTGTATATACTCATTTGATTGTCTCTTGGATAATCTCTTGCAGCAGAAGCTGGGATGCACGAATGCAGTCTCTTGAGCCCAATTGTGTATATTTTCAAGTGTCTGTGCGTTATTCTTTCACAGCCGAACCGTAGCATCGAGAAGCCCCAACTTCTGAGTTTAAGTCCTTCAGAATCTGGGCAAGGGTGTGAGCTACCACACGTTGGCCTCTTGACCTCCGTTTTGAGGCCACCAAAGGCTGATATAAAGTGTATATTGGGATCAGGCAGTGCTGCCGCCGACCAGCAGGCAAAAGATAACCACCAGGAGGCCAATAACACCGTCACTTTTCAATGTTCAACTATATATATATATATATATATATATATATATATATATATATATATATATATATATATATATATATATATATATATATATATCTCTGATACTCTAGAGAACCATCTTCCAATGCTTCCACTTTATGCCATAAGATATCACACCCCACCGACAGGCCGGTAGCAGCTGCTTTCCTCTCTCTTATATGCTGGAGTGACACTTGGAATGACATTTAATCTGGGGAGAATTCATTCTCACCCTGTCACGCAGGAAAAATCGTCCAAACAACTCGCACATCTATTTCTATGATCAAGCACTGAAGGAAGTTCAGTCCCGTGAACTCCTGCTCTTCAGCATGAGCAGTGACACCTGGACAGATCAAACAGCAAAGCTGTCCTCCAAAGTCAGGCACAGACACGGCATCCTCCATCATGTCTCATCATTTTCAGGAAAATCTGAATTTCTCACGCGATACAAGAACTTTTTGAACGTCAGTGGAGAGTTGCTGTCCTCTAATAAGCTAGGCCAATGCATCGGACTTCTTACAGATAAGACTAGTGTGGTCCCATTGAGGAAGCTCAATGGGACCACACTAGTTAAGAAATTGCCATCATTTTATGGATTGCCATCATGACATCTTTTGACAATCTTATCGGGTTCAAAAGTAACAAATGAATGAAGATGTCTATGCTGGAGGTAGTTGAAGATTTGAGGTGCGAGTTGGTGGAATTATGTTTTTAAATAATACTTGCTCTCGCCTCATGGAATAGCTATGGCTCGTTGCACATTTATTGTGGGATTGAGACAGAGAAATGGCAAAAGATGTCGTGATTGCAATCCGTAAAAGGATGAAGATTCCTATCTTGTTTTTCCTTTCTACCTTCTTGTTTTTTTTTTGGATCTCATCGCTGCATGTTTTTTCTGACTTGTAGTACTTGCAAGTTGCCCATGCCCACACGGGATTCTAGAGACGGAGTTGTCGGGAAATGGAGTAGGGACGGAGTTTGCAAAAATACAAATTGTATCTCGTCATCGAGCCGGGAGCAACAATTCACGTTTATTGGCACATCTGATGCAATGTAAATGCTCGAATGGTGGCGAGGTGCTCTATTTGAAAGCGTTTGTTCGATAGATGTAGCGTTTTGATGCCAAGGATCCATAATAAAAAATTGTATGGTGTCAAAGCCAGTGACCAATTGCAAATTAATAGCAGCAAATTACCATGCAAAGAGGAGTAAGGTAATTATTTCAGCCTGTCTGCCTATCTAGAAATAAAACTAAATTGAAAATCATTGAAACAGGAAACTTACTGTTTTTAGGGGCGTCATAAAGGGCACAAACAACAGGCACCAATAACTAATTTAACGTGTTAAACAAGGTGGTGTAAAAGAAGGCGCATCAATGGGGGTAAACTTCCGAAAAAGTTTTTTTATTTTTCCCTACAAAATTTAAAATCTTTACTTTATTTCAATTGAATAACATACTTGAACATTAGAATACAAATCACCTTCTTGGCACTTTAAAAACAACCGTTCCTTTCGGAGTCAGGTCAGGTATGGGAGCATGTGCCAGAACAGCGCGTCGCTGCGTCCACTTTCCACTCCACTCCAGGGGCATCCGTCTGGCCATCCCCCAGGCCCATCCCCATCTCCTTGAGATGCCGGTCAACCTGCTGCAACCACGAGGAATGTGGTCGGCCCATTGGCCTCCTCCACTCACGAGACTCCCTCGTTGAGAGAATCTGGATTTCGGAGTACTTGTACAAATATGCCATTTCACGTGATCTCAACCAATCAAATTTTCCGCTCACTCTGTCAGTGTTGGGGAATATCGAGATTCAGCCAAAATTGCAGCTCAGAGGAAATATAGAGCATGCCTGGAAACAATATGGAAGAGTTTAAAAGGCCCTTCACATGTTCTTTTACTTATCAAGACTGCGTAGGGTAAAGTGTTCCATGAACTCTCCAGTTTGAGAAGTGTTTGTTTGCCTGACTTCAATTGACTCCTGAAGCACTGGACGGAATGAGTTGAAAACTGTTTGTTGTACTTGGACTTCTGAGCGAATTAACCCATCTGTCAGAATGGGTTCTATGCGAGTTATTTACAATTTATATCGATGTAATGATTTATACAGTGGGGTTCACAGTCAGCTTTCCAAATTTGCAGAGGACAAAGCTTGGAGGAAAGGGAGATAGCAGAGAGGTGGAGTAATCACATTGAGGAAAGTAGAGATACTTTCCGATTTGGCAAAAGATTGGCAGATATACTTTAACATCAGGCAATGTAAGGTGCTGTCAAATGGGTAGGAACTAGTGCGTGCCCGTACATGCATGGCCGTACGTGCAAAAAAAACAAAAAAAAACTTTCAAACCGCGTGCCAGAAACAACTACACAGGCTGTTCCTTCGCTCTCGCATGGCCGTACATGCGTGGCCGTACGTGCAAAAAAAACAAAACAAAACAAAAAACTTTCAAACAACCACACAGGCCGTTCCTTCGCTCCCGTAAACGACGACTGGATTGGGGCATTGTGTTCATCTATAAATGCGCATCAGAAATCGAGAAATTATTAGAATACAGTAAGTCATCACTATCCGGAAGTAGTGCGTGCCCGAACGGAATGTTCACGTGCATTCCACAAATTATCGCTTGCATTGAAGTAACAACTGCTGTGATACTTACACACACAGAGTTAATTAAAATCCAAATTAAAATCAAGTTTACCTCTGTTTTTGCTAGCCATGACATTCGCTGCCATTGACCATTGCCACTCCTATGGCACGGTAACTAAGGCGCCCTTTCCCCATCGGCCACGCCTACGCAGCAACGTGTCCTGTCATTGGTTTGGTAAATAAATGGCCTCAGCAACGTGTCCTGTCATTGGTTTGGTAAATAAATGGCCATAACTTGGGAACCACTTGTCTGATTAATATAAAACCTTGAAAAGGCACATACTCAGGTCCCCAGCAATATACCTGGCAAGTTTCAATTAGATCGGACCAGTTGTTGTCGAGAAACAGCGCTCACAGACACAGACACACACACACAGACACACACACACACACACACACACACACACACACACACACACACACACACACACACACACACACACACACACACACACACACACACACACACACACACACACACACACATTGCTGGAATTATAGACAGATAATGAAAATTGGCATTATGTGATGCAACTTCAAGTATCTCACACAGGAATCGGATCTAAGGGTGGTAATAGGGCAGCTCAATACCAGGCAGCTATAGGTTAACATAGAAGGGGGTTTTGGTTGTATTCACAGGGGGAGAATTATAAACATAAGAAGGTCGTGTTAACACTCGAAAGGAACTTAGTGAGGCCTCATATTGTGTACACGTTTGGTCAACACATCTAAGGAAGGACATAGCTGCCATAGAGAGGATTCAGCAAAGAGATACTAGATCAATTCCTGCCAAGTATAACCAGACTAAGCCATAAGCCATGAAGAGCAGCTGAAAAAGACAGGACTTTATATATAAGAAATAAGGTGATTACAGGTTGGGGTGGGGGGGTATGATAGATATTTAAGATAATAAATAGTAGAGAAAAAATAAGTACACTTCAATAATTTTTCCGACGAAAGGGCAATGACATTAACAGGGGCCACAGTCAAAGACTAAAGGACAGTAGAGATAGGATGGTAATAAGGCAGGGAGGGGTCTTTCATTCAGAGAGTAGTTGATTACATGCACTATTCTCATTGCAAATGTAGTTGAAGCAAAAATAGTAAATAGGGTTAAACTGGAATTAGACAGGAACTTAGAGGCATTGGAGAGAGAGGGATACAAGGAAATTGGCTTGCGTATGTATGGGTAATTGCACACAATTGTAGTGATCGTGACGTCTCTGAGAGAGTCTTGTCCAAAGGTGAATGCGCCGTCAGTGTTTATTCATCTCCCCCCAAAAAGTTTTTTTTGTTCAATCAATATAATTTTGTTCACATATGGACTCGGCTTTGAGCTGTCTCACCTGGGTTTGAATCTCCAACCAGCTATAAACTGTCACCCTGGGGTTCCACATGCAGGGTGAGGTGTTTCATTCCTCAGATGGATGTTAAACTGGATTCGAGGTCGGAGCAGCGTCCGTCCTGAGAAGTGGGTGTATTATTGCCGCCACTCTGGCTGCTTGGGTTGTGTGTCACAACGGGTATGGTCTTCTTAAAAGTTCACTGAGAACACGTTACACTGCTTGCTATCTTGGAATGTGGTTGCTGTCAGGGCAACATCTTCTGCACTAGAAGCACATTGACAAAGTAGTTCACATATTAAATTTGAATGGCCTTCTTCAGATATGGAGGGCAAGCAACATATTTATAATCACCCTGGTGATGTCCCTGTGCCTGCACCACTGTTCTCCTCCCCACTCCTCCACATCCCTGTCTACAGGGATCGATAAACTGATAAGATTGGATTAATGTGGTCTTCTTCGATGCAACATCGGCATAATGGGACAAATGGCTAAATGATGTGTTAAAGGTCCTTGTATTTCTCTTGGATGCTGTGGAATCCAAAGCTCAGAACATAATGGGCATCTCCCACAAAGAAGCAGAAGCACAGGACTCGCTGTTTTCTCGACTGGTTGATGGCCTCCATTCTTCTTTCATATGCAGCACAAAATAGTGAGTTGCTTCATTGGCTGAGTGCATGGCTGTGCAGCTGATGCAGTCAGTGCCCGCTATAGGTCAGAGCAGCAATTTAGAATTTGGCTCGGAGGAGGAGATTGGGACCATACTCTGTACAGAGTATTTATGCTGCTCAAGCAGTCTCCTTGGCTGTTGGGCGCAATGCTGGACGGGTCGCCACTCCGACACAGTATACCAGCATGCTGGCACTCATTTTGCCGACCTCAGTAGGATGACAGGCCGAGTTAACCCCACCTGGTATTAATTCAACAGCTGAGCGTGATTTGAACTCAGGATCCTAGGATCCTAGTCCCACCACCCCAACCATTAAACCAACACCAGGCAAAATTTGGCTTTGGTGCCAGCGATACTTTGCGAAAGACACCGTGGGAGCTTAAACATCAACCACCGAATGCCGGCAGACAGGACAACCAGTTTAACGTCCATCCAAGGGACAGCACATACATTGATGCCTTTCCCTGCAATGTTTCTGACTCTCTCAAAAATCACCGTTTTCTATACGACTCCATCCTCCACCATGACATCCCTCATTCTTCAGACAGGTAGGTGACAGCCTCTTCCCTCTGTTCAGACCTTGACAAAATCACAAGCTGGTCAAATACTTAGAATGTATCAAATCAGACAAATCTCACTATCTTTCTCAAAGGACTGTCTGGCATCTTGGAATCTGGCATAAATAAATCTGACTGTCTGGCATAAATAAACTAGAAGGGCACTCGGTGGAGCACAACCCTCCGCCACGCAATGCCTGATCCTTGATAACATATCAGGCTCAATGCATTTTTGAACTATGCTATATACGAGGTCCGTCTAAATAGTAACGGGACTGAGCCTGCTGTTGCTCCACTTACACAACTTGAATGAATGGGTTGCGTCACAGTCTTTCACAACATTCCAGCAATATATACAGGGGTGCAAATTAACATTTTTATCCACCGGCCAACAGGGCCGGTGACTAGAAAAAGTTACTGGCACAGCAGAATTTCTACCGGCCTGATAAAATAAAGACAAAAGTCACAAATTTGATATCAAACACTTAATATACTCACATGAGTAAGTTTGATGCGTGAGGTTGGTTGGATGAGTGAGTTTGATGGATGATGTTGGTAGGATGAGTGAGTTTGATGGATGATGTTGGTTGGATGAGTGAGTTTGATGGATGAGTGAGTTTGATGGATGATGTTGGTTGGATGAGAAAGTTTGATGAGTGAGGTTGGTTGGATGAGCAAGTTTGATGAGTGAGGTTGGTTGGATGAGTGAGTTTGATGGATGATGTTGGTTGGATGAGTGAATTTGATGAGTGAGGTTGGTTGGATGAGTGAGTTTAATGGAGGAAGTTTGCAGAATGAGTGAGTTTGATGGAGGAGATTGGGTGGATGAGCGAGTGAGTTTGATGAGTGGGGTGGGGGTGGGGGGATGATGCAGGGAGGAGGAGGTTGTGGGTGATGGGGGGGACCTTTTTTGTGTGGGGTTGTGAGTAGTGCTGCGGGAGGGGCATTTTTGTGGGTGATGGGGTGGTTGTGGGTGATGGACGATGGAGTGGAGGCGGGGCGGGGTTGTGGGTACTACTCGTCCACCCAACATCACATATAAACTCACTCATCCACCTAACCTCACCCATCAAACTCACTCATTCATCTAACCGACTCATTAACCCAAAAGCCTCATCAAACTCACTCATTCACCGAACCTCACCCATGAAACTCACTCATTCACCCAAATTCACTCATCTAACCAACCTGGGCATGAGAAAGTGCGTCCAAACCGCCAAATCTCACGTGATTTGGAACGAGATGAAAACAGACAAAATGTCCGCCGCAGAATTACCGGTGATTTCTACGGATTTCTGCGGACAAAAACAGTATTTCTAGTTGACAAAACTAGTAGAGAAGCTAGTACAAATTGTACAAAATAACAGGAATCACCGGTGATTCGCCAGCCGGGCAGGTAAGGCAGTATTGTGTACCAGTCCAGCATAAAAGTTAGGCGCCATCGGTGACCGGGCAGCCGTTAGTTTGGACCCCTGATATATATATATACATACATATTGTTGCGGATTCGCGCCCGCCGGCGTGCGAGCGGCCACGTAACTCGAATCGCGGCACGTCGCCCACCGGACGGACAATCCCGTCGTGACCCTCTCGGACTAACGCCGGGAACTAGTCACGGGTGGACCTTTCGGCCTCACCACGATCGTGCCAATCGGCCCCCCGCGTGGGAAAGGGTTGCTCACCAAATTCGACCTACCTAAGTACCCACACGGAGGGTAGACCGGGCGATCGCACCTCACCGCAGGTCGACTTCGGACACGGGCCACTTTAAGCGACCCGTTCCGTTCTATCGGGATAACCGAGCGGTGTTATCGTCGGCCTCGACGGTTCGATTAATTATCGGGCGTTTTAGCCCACGACCAACCCTTTACGTGAAGTAAGATGGAGGTTCAATAGAGGAAAAGACGAAGCGAAACGGGAAAACAGTTCAACATAAAGCGCATTTATTTCGCGATGAACGGAAAGCACACATATACAATTACACCAAAAGCAAATGTAAAAGGAGAAGGAACACAACAATAATGCACAAAAAGAAAATGCAACAATGCAGATCTAACCGACTACCGAGCACACGGCAACACTTATACAGTTTTACTTCACAGACAGCGCCGACAACACATACACTCAAAGTAAAAGAAAAGGACCACCCTCAAGGATGAGGGGGGCAGGCGGGCCTGGGGCCGAGACCACGTCGGGCCTACCCGTCTGATGATGAGCCGCAAAATGGCGCTGGCGCCCCGATTCCGCGGGCCTCGCTGGGACTGCCTGGTATGGGGTGGGAACGGGGCCCCCTTCTCGCACTATCTCAGCACGGGGGGAAACGGGAGGAGGTTGTTGATGCTCGGGGGAAAGGAGGATATCTCCCTGTCTCGGGTCCCGCGACGAGCGTCTCCACCATGACCTCGGTCGCGCCGCCGGCCTCTCCCTCCGCAGCTCCCCGACTCCGACACGAGCACCCCCTTCGCCGCCGCCACCTCTCCACAGCTCCGTCCAACCGCCCTCTCCATCTCCTCTCTTGACTCGTCCCAACTCTTCACTGGCTCCGAACTCTTCACTCTCTCCCCTCCGAACTCCTTGACTGACGAACGCAGCCCCTTATATGCCCCGTGGCCTCACTCCTTCACCTTCGATCCTTTACCTCCGACCCTTCACCTCTAACTGGCTCCCCATTGGACCGAGGAAAAGTGGGCGTGAATGCTTTTTGATCCATGAATTTCCATATAGCGATATTACTCCAACGCACCTCGAGGCGGGGCCAAATCGCCCCACGCTCGCCGATAGGACGGAACAGAAGTGGGCGTGAGTCGTTTTTGATCCGTTTTCTTCGGAAAGGCTGTGCCTCTGCACCCGCTGCTCAGTGCGCGCCCTGCACGAGTCCAGTATCGGTGCCCACAAGCGGCGTGGGAATGACAGTGATGCGATGGTTGCGAGGGCGAGTTGTGACGGTAAAGGTCGTGGCTGTTGTTGTGAAGCGGCGTTGCGGTTGGTGGTTGTTGTGTGATGGCTGTTGAGACGTGGTTCGTGGTGGTAGTAATGGCGGCTGGTCCAAAATAAAGATAGTAAAAGAAAAACGGCTATCTAGAAGGGTCGCAGCCCGCATGAATGACATTTATTCCCTCTAAACAACGGGTTTGGGCCTAACTACACATATACTTACCGAGATATCTCACCTAAGGGACCTGAATGGTGGTTTGCGAATTTCGTCAACCATAACAATATGTATATACATATATATATATATATTTTTTTTTCAGGTGGGACATGTGTGACCAAAATTTCAAATCGATATGGCGAAAAAACATTTTTTTTCAAGATGGCCACCCCAGTCGGCCATCTTGGATCAGGCCACACCCAAAATCAATAGGGTTCTTCCTTTTGAGGTGGTACATGTGACCAAAATTTCAAATCGATATGGCGAACAGTTTATGAGTTATCGCACTCACAGCTATAAATGTTGACGCCCGGACGGATGGACAGCCGGACGACCCGGGTGACAACAATATCCCCCTTCCGCAACGCGGCGGGGGATTAAAAAAAAGCGCAAATACGCGAATATAGAAGCAGGTCACATTATATAAACCGTGAATGTCGAGATTCCACAGTATACATAATAAAAAACAAAAACCCTGAAAGTGGCATCCAAGTAAGAGTACACACTGAATGCTAGCAAATACATGAGCACCACCTCTCGTGTTCAACAACATGTGCATATTCAGGAGTTCAACACTGTTCACAAGTATGTACCATATAACCATCAGCAACAATGGTGGATTTCAGTCGGTTACACACTCGCACATGAATGTGGACCTCTGGGTCTTCAGTTGTACCATATGTTGTACCAAAGAAAAATATAAAACACACTTGTGCATTGGATTAGCTTTTTTTATTTTTTATTTTTTTGTATACCTTGGTCGAGGCTCGTATGAGAGCTAACACACAACTCACAGCAAGGAGGCATGAGACAAGAGGGGCGGGAGTGGAAGGGACAAAACAGTGGGGAACAGACACATTCGGTGAACTGTGGAAGGGAGAGGGATGGGGATGGGACGGGGAACATGGCGAAGAGAAGATGGACATTACAGGGACTTTCAGGAAGGAAAGCAGGGGAATTGATGGAAGTGGGCTTGGGTGGATTATCGGGGGTAGAAAAGATCGAGGATTTCGATGGGGGAAGATAAGAGGTGGTGGTGAACAGCTGTTTTGAAAGCCTGGAGGGAAGAATGGGAAAGAATAGAGTGAGGAAGTTTATTCCAAAGGCGGGAAAAAAGAGGAATGAAAGAGTGAAGATGAGCAGTGATTCGTGATTTTGGTAGTTTTACCAGAAGGGGGTTGTTGGCGGACCTTGAGCGCCCTGTGGAAATGTGGTGGGGACAAATCGCAGAGAGAGCAGGGGGGGGCAAGGCTGGAGAGGAGTCGGTAGAAGACAGAAAGACCACCGACCAACCTGCGGTGATTGAGTGAGAGGCCCAAAGACTCAACTTCATTGCGGGAGATGCCGATGATCTTGAATGCCCTGGTTTCGACAGCGTGAAGCCGAGAAAGGTGGGAGGCAGGAGCACCAGCCCAGAGGGGAGAGCAGTACTCCATCAGGCTATGGACAAAAGCTTTGTAAGTGGTCAGGAGTTCAAGAGGGCCGAGGAAGGACTTTGCACGACGGAGGATTCCCAGTCGGCGACTGGCTTTTGAGGCGAGGTTGGAAATGTGACTTTCCCAGGAAAGGACATGGCAGATAGTGAGACCCAGAAGCTTGAAAGAAAAGACTTCTTCCAGAGGATTGTTGAGAAAGTGGATGGGGGGGTTTTCTAAGTGGTCCTTTCGAAGAGACATAGTGAGAGTGTGAGATTTGTCTGGATTGAAAGACATGTTCCACGTGTTGGACCAGTTTGTGATTTTATCCAGATCTGCAGTGAGCGAAGAAGCTGCTGCTTGCCGGTCTGAGGGATGACAGATGGTAAGGCAGAGGGTGGAGTCGTCGGCAAAGAGAAATAGAGGATTTTCCAGAGAGTCCGAGAGATCATTGATGAAAACCAGAAAAAGAACATGGCCCAGAACGCTACCTTGAGGAACTCCAGCCTGCACAGGAAGAGGGGATGAAAGAACTCCATTTAGGGCCACACGTTGACTGCGACAGGAGAGGAAGTCTGCGAGCCATGAGTGGAGATGGCCTTGAATACCATGGGAAGAGAGTTTGGTGAGTAGTGCAGACTGTGTCAAAAGCACGTGATATGTCCAGGGATACGGCTCGGATTTCCTGTCTGGCATTGAGGACCTCCATCCATTAATGGGAGAGCAGAAGCAGCATATCCAGGGAAGAGTGACCTGGTCTGAAACCAAATTGATGATTGGAAATCAAGCCATTGTAGAAGAGGAAGGATTTCATGTCTGAAGCGATGATGGATTCCATAACCTTGCTGATGATTGGGAGAAGGCTGATTGGTCTGTAGTTACAGGGATCTATTTTTGCACCTTTTTTATGCAGGGCAGTGATGTTAGCAGATTTCCAAGCAGATGGCAGATGACCTTGGGCAAATGATAGGGTGAATAGAACAGAGAAAGGGTGAACAAGAGCAGAAGAGCAGGCTTTGAGGACACGTGGGCTGATGCCGTCTGGACCAGTTGCAGAATCTGACTCGAGGTTTGAAAGCAAGCTCTCCACCTTGTCAGGAGAAAAGGAGACAGAGTCCAGGGACAGTTGGGTGCGACTGGGTAAAGTGGGTAGAGATAGTGATGAGTTTAGGACACAAGATTTAGCTGCAAACACAGAGTTTAGACATTCAGCTTTATCACGTGTGGAATCAGCAGTGCGGCCATTTGAGGTAAGGTAGGGGATGGAGGGGGAACATACACCAGAAACAGATTTTATTAAACGCCACCAGGATTTTGAGGAGGGAGAGAGGTTTGAGAGTTCAGACTTGAGATGAGAAAGATGTTGTTTTCTGGCTCTCCTGAGGGTAGATACACACTTGTTCCGAGCTTTGTGGAAGGAATTGAGATTGCCCTCAGTTGGGTTTGCTTTCCATGAGGCGAAGGCAAGTTGTTTCAGGACAACTGCCTCGCCACAAGCTTCAGTAAACCAAGGGCGGGAGGGAGGGTAGGACAACTGAACACGAGATGGGATAAATCTGTGCATTGAAGCTTTATACCCAAAACAACTGCAGTAAAAGGATTACTTTTGAGGTGCTATTAATTGCTGGTCATATAGTCAAGGGAATTTTTCAAACCTCCAAATTACGCAAACTTGAAGTGGGAAAAGCAAAATCCTAGATGTATGAAAATAAAAGTAAGGGAAACATGAAACGAATAATTAAATGTGGAATATAAATCTCAAAACATAAAAGAAATTTGCTGTGATCAGACTGAAGCATCAGGCCTGTTACTCTGACATCGCATCCAAGTCTGTGGCCTCTCAAATCATTAAAGCACTTCTCTTCTGTTGTCATGCTCCCTCTGCTCTCACTATCCTTCAACCCTACCCAACTCTTCCAGGATTGAAGAGTTCTTTCAGTAACCACCTCCTGTGTAAACTCCCAAAATCTAAGCTGACTGCATTTGTTCCTCAAAAATGTGGAACTGCCTTCCAGAGACAGTTCAATTCCACTCTTCGCTCCAGGTCTTCAATGAGGTGGTGCATCACCATCTTTTCTACCCTCAATGATGTTACCTAACCCAACTGTCGTACTTGAAGGTTACAGTTTCCTCCCCTCATTGGTTGTTAGTTCATTCCCTTGCTTGTTTTATCAAATTGTCGTCACACTGTCACTATGTCGCCTTGATTCCTTTCATGAGCCTCGACTTTGTACACTGTAATAAATAAAAATTGCATTCTTTCCAGTTGGTATTCACTGTATTTAAAACGTGAGAAAAACGAGGAAAAAAAGAAAAAAAAAAAGAAAACCATTTATTCGATAAAGATAATATTTTGATCATATGATTAAAAAGGTGATATACAGTGAGAAAATGTTTACATCGAGATCATACTTTGCACTGAACGGTTTGGAATGAGAAATAACTGGTCATATTGATGGCAAGGTAATAAATAATCATCAAGAGATTAATCAGAATGCAATTGTCATTTTAAAATCCCCAAATTGGCTTTATCTCAAAGTAGTGGAGGAGGTGCGACTCGATGCCACAGTTCCGACAAGTATGTAATCAGCACATTAATATTCAGGCATCTCTTGTACTAATAAGACAGCTGTCCTGTTCCCCAAGGATTCTCAAGCATGAGTCACCATACCGCGCATCGCATTCGTTTCATCGTCTGCGTCTCCAACAGCCGGCTGCCTCGTTCCAATCCACCAGTCACTGTATGATTGAAAACCAACCACAAACCGAATAATTTAGTTTCTCATCGAACAAATAAAGCAAGGCATTAAAACATTCATACATTTTGGCCAGGCGTGCATGGCATGCACAGCAACTTTACGATTCATACAAAACAAAATCGACAAAGGAAACCAAAACAAGACAAAGCATGCAAAATCAAAGGTCCTAATATAATTAAATATTTTCTAATGGAGATAGCCAGGCTAACTGTATATACAGAAGGTTAATTAATTCATACATTCTTGTAAATACACAAATCAGCAAGCTGTACATACGACATGCCAAATATATTTTAAAATACGCAGAAAACCTGTACATTTGGTTGAATTCCAAAAAGATGAGCATTTATCATCGCACTCTGGGAAGGTAATTTCAAACCACCCGGCATAACCAGTACCAAGAGGATGCTTCGGCAGCACCGACGATGTCTAGAGTGTGGCGCGTTGACGATGATAGTCACATTAATGGTAATTAAAGTTAATTAAATCATCAATGAAATCAGCTGGCTCTTGAGCAAACTGTGACATTCAATGTCCAAACACAAATTGACAGCTGCTCATACTGTATGGAAACTATACATACATCGTACATTCGGAGATCGCGTGAAATTAACAGGCTCGTGGCGGTTGTAATATTCACCAAGACCGTCTCCAGCAGGGAATATAAATGACTGAAAGAAAGTGGGATTTTCTTTTTCCATTTCACAAATCAATCCAGATTTTGAAAGGTTGCCAAATCAATTCATTAATTTTCCATCGAATAATTCCAATTCAAGGTTTGGAGAAGCAGACCTCCCACAATGCCCCCCCCCTCCCCTCACAACTTCCGATTCCATTCGAAGAATACTACCAACAGGAAACCAGAAGATCTTTTCACAGGTCTGCAGTTCAAATCAAGCTCCACTGAAAAGGACTCAACCCACAGTAGCAGTTCCAAGGTCACTCAAAGGCTCAGGTTCACCGTCCCAGGTTGAAGTTTTCCACTGCTTAAACTGTGTATCATGGCGATCATCTGAGCATTCTTCTGTATCTCCTGGCGTGCCTCTCGCTCCCTCTCTTCGACCTCTCGCAGGCGCTCCTCCAGCTGCTTCATCTCTCTCTCCCTTGCACTTTTCTGCAGCTCCAGCGAAGAGGTCTGTGGATGTGCCCAACACAGGTTTTCAGTAATTTATGAAGAAGATTTCAGTTTAAGCCATGAATTATGGAGCTCCACTGAAGAAGCTTGGACACAGATTACATAGTTGGCAAAAAGGCTGTCTGAAAGCAGGAAGAAGACAAGGAAGAAGAAATAACGACCTTCACTCATTCAACTTTAACATCGATTAATTAAATTATGAAGCAAGTAAGTAGAAATTCACAAATTTCTATAAGTCTACACTCATGTTGAAGATGTACCCAAGCATGTCACATTAACATCGCATACAAAAAAAAGGATCTCACACTCTCACTATGTCTCTTCGAAAGGACCGTTTACAAAACCCCCCCTTCCACTTTCTCAACAATCCTCTGGAAGAAGTCTTTTCTTTCAAGCTTCTGGGTCTCACTATCTGCCACGACCTTTCCTGGGAAAGTCACATTTCCAACCTTGCCTCAAAAGCCAGTCGCCGACTGGGAATCCTCCGTCGTGCAAAGTCCTTCCTCGGCCCTCTTGAGCTCCTGACCACTTACAAAGCTTTTGTCCATAGCCTGATGGAGTACTGCTCTCCCCTCTGGGCTGGTGCTCCTGCCTCCCACCTTTCTCGACTTCACGCTGTCGAAACCAGGGCTTTTAAGATCATTGGCATCTCCCGCAATGAAGCTGAGTCTTTGGGCCTCTCACTCAATCACCGCAGGTTGGTCGGTGGTCTTTCTGTCTTCTACCGACTCCTCTCCAGCCTTGCCCCCCCTGCTCTCTCTGCGATTTGTCCCAACCACATTTCCACAGGGCGCTCAAGGTCCGCCAACAACCCCCTTCTGGTAAAACTACCAAAATCACGAATCACTGCTCATCTTCACTCTTTCATTCCTCTTTTTTCCCGCCTTTGGAATAAACTTCCTCACTCTATTCTTTCCCATTCTTCCCTTCAGGCTTTCAAAACAGCTGTTCACCACCACCTCTTATCTTCCCCCATCCAAATCCTCGATCTTTTCTACCCCCGATAATCCACCCAAGCCCACTTCCTTCAATTCTCCTGCTTTCCTTCCTGAAAGTCCCTTTAATGTCCATCTTCCCCTCGCCATGTTCCCCGTCCCATCCCCATCCCTCTCCCTTCCACAGTTCACCTGTGTCTGTTCCCCAATGTTTTGTCCCTTCCACTCCCGCCCCTCTTGTCTCATGCCTCCTTGCTGTGAGTTGTGTGTTAGCTCTCATACGAGCCTCGACCATGGTGTACAAAAAAAAAAAAAAAAAAAAAAAAAAAAGGATCCAACCAATTTCTTGGAAGCAAAAGGGTTTGGATGATGAATCCCCGCTCTAGCTAGTAGATCGCCAAATCGTCGTGAGAAAACTGGACTTTCATCTGGTGAACAAGAATTTAGCCGGAATCACCAATCTGGTGATACTACATTTTCCCAGTTCAGTAACCACCAAAGGCACTTGGAAGGGTATCACTCGTGCTCTATCCCAAGGCAGGTTCAGTGCTGCCGAAGCAGTCGCACCACAAGAACTACAACCGAGCGGTTTACCTTTGCCTTCCCAACAGTAGTCTGTGCAGAAGTTTGTAAATTATTCCAGGTGCTGGCCATAACTCGCCTTCTCTTCATGAAAGACACCTTGGGATATTTAACATTCAGCAACTAATACTAGCAGACGTGTTCACAGCACAACGTTCATCCAGAGGATGGTGCACATTGTGATGGAACACCAACCTGACAGTTTATAGTCGGTCCGGGAATGGAACCCAGAATAGGCAGCCCAAAAGTTAGTGCGCTACCTCGCTATGATCCTGTCGGACATCTTGCATCATTCCAGCTCAAAAAAGAAAAGTGCGCAGTATGGCAAAACGCAGTCCTGTCTCAACATACCTTGATGCTCAACTCCTTCCGTGCTTGCTCTGTGCGTGTCAGGTCTGCGCGCACGGCATTCGCAGTCTCCTCCGAACGCTCGCGTTCCTTCTCCAACGCTGCCAACTGCCCATCTCGCTCCTTGATCGTTTGCAGCAAATCTTGAAGAGAGTTCATCAAATAAATAAAATTGCTCGACTCTCCAACTTCCTGCCTTCGGTTATAGTCAATAATGAGCGATCACGCAAGGTTTTGTCAAGTTTAACTTATCTCAGATACACAAACTCGAATGGATTCAGAAAAAAAAAATTTAAATCACTGTCCTCAGTTTCTTCAGAATGTAAGAGACAGGGAGAATATAAGAATATCAGAGTTAGATGGTATGTTTGGCATAGAGATGAGCAAATGATCCCAAGAATTATGTATCGTCTGCAAGCTTTACCGCTCACGCGTTCTTCCTTCGCCTGCAGCTGTTTCTGTAGATCTTGACACTGTTTCTCCATCTCTCTCAACAATTCCTGCGTTCTGTGCACAAGCTATAATTATCAACAAGTGGATGATTCTCAAGTGGCTTAATATATTTTACTAAACAAAACATGAAATGCTGCATGGTGCAAGCGAAGTGACGGGAAAGCAGAATCACACTGTGGACGATTTGTAAATGTATAGCTTTCTGCAAACAACATTTTCAAATAGCGTGATACAGCAACAGCCTGTTTGTGTACAACCTGTCAGATTCTGGATTGCTGCATTGTAGAGCACATTCTTTCAGAGGTAACACGAAGCAGATTATATTGCACAAAATCATAGGCATGTAAAAGAGAGTATGGTGTCTTTCGGTTGATATCGGGGTTACATTTCCAAAAACGGCCCAACAAGCACCTTAGATCTTCTTAATTTTTTAATACACATGTTGAGGATCATGGAATAGCAGAACGTTAGGAGAGAAAGGAATCAAGGGAGAAAATGGAAAACATTGGGATGATAACAGCTGGATTCTCCACAGCACAAGGATATAAATTGCGGAAGAAGGGTGAGAACAGGGTCTCGGCCTGTGTCGTAAGGCTCAGCAGTGGAAATTGAAGACCATGATATGGTTGTGGGCAGCATTTCAAATATCAGCAGGGATGCAAGTGACAAGTTTCCACAAAAGAGAAAACATGTCATGTGGCACAAAGTGCTGCCATGCGGACCATTTTTAAACAGCCTCTTCGAAAATATTTGAATATTGGGAATAATTTTTTGACATTTTCAATATATGTACACACAACGTACATATACATACATATATGTGTGTGCGTGTGTGAATTAATAAAAAAATGGTGAATTGAGATAGCAAGAGAAGACAGTTTATTTATTGGGTTGTTTATGCAGACATTTCTGAGTATGTGATGACTATAATTGACTCACGAATAGCTAAATCCCCAATTGGATGCCAATAACGAAATTTCTTAGTGTTCGGTCATTCAAAGACTTTGCAACATTTTGGTTTTGTGGATCCAACGGAGAAAAAAAAAATGTTTCATACAGGAATGGAGAAGGAAACCAGCCAAATAAAATTTCACATTCAACCAACATAACCAGCAGTACTGTTCTGAATTTTTGAGATTAAAGGAGGCAAAATGCTGATGCCCACCATAAGGAAGTAGCAAATGCACTGCAGTGATTCAGGTGTTTAGGAGTTTATAAACTCATGAAGCATCTGATTTTAATTTTTTTTTTACTAACTGTTTTGCTCAGCTTTCATTCTGTGCACCTGCGGACAATGTAACTTTGATAAAGTAAGTAAATAAAGTAGAATAAAAACCACGAGTCCAGGATACGTTGAATGCTTTTTGTTGGTGCGGTAACCTCTGGAGTCTTGGGGTTCTTTGTGCAGAACTTATATGGGTAAGCTTCTCCCAACCGGGGGAAACTTACCCTTGGCCTGCAACCGAATGATGGTCATATTTTGTTTGAACCACCTTATGACCTTGACTTTCAACATTTAGGCAGAGAGTGTAGATAAAGAAAACTCAACATAAAACTCACCATCATGAAAATCAGAGGAAAATTATTCAAGTTGTGATAAAAAGGTGTCTTTTGTCAATTATGTCACAATCCAAAAAACGTCGGTCAAGGACACCAATCAAATATCAGGTGCACAACTTCAGTGCAGGCCCACTGTTATGATGCAAGAACATCTTGGAAGGCCAAGCGGTCTTTGAGATACCGCATTGGCAAAATTGAGCAATGACAAAAACACGCGTTTTTTTTCTTTTCTTTCCAGACTGCCATTTGACCATGACCTTCAACTCTGAAGGATGTGATGTAAATTAAGTGTAAATGCACCTTTCTCTTCCCCGCATACTTTCTATTCACATGACTGATGCAAAATTTCGCTCCAAATGTCCCAGTTGGCGCCGATACAGCTCAGAAATCGATACATTTTGGAAATTTGGAGTGTTGAGTGCAGGAACAAGAAGATTTTTTCTTTTTTCTAAATGGTGGTTTTTGTACTCTTGGGGGGTCAAAGAAACTTTGTTTGGGTCCATTAAAAATTGTGGGCACCAATTGTAGAAACAAACCCTACCTACAACAGTAGTAAGCCTCCCCCCTATGCTTTATTTAGTATATGGGGAGGCTTAGATATTTCAGAAGGAAAAAAAAATACATGAATAAGGAATTAAATGCCAGCACAATATCATAATAATACACCCAGATGTGTGTATATATTATATATATATATATATATATATATATATATATATATATATATATATATATATATATATATATATATATATATATATATCGGGCGTATAAAAAGGCAAGTTATAAGACTTAGCAGAGTCTTCCAGCATATCTATCTCAGGAACGACTCAATAAATGATTCGTTTGTTTAGGGCGTATTAGTTTCAAGAGTTTGATGATTTCTCACCACTCATTACATCCAGTGAGGAATATGAAAGATAAACCATTTGATCGTAACCCTGCACTCACCTGCCATTCTGCTGCTTCAGGTGCTCATTCTGGTCCGTAAGCTCATTTCTCACATTAATAAGAGAAAGGTTCTCAACTTGCAGCTGCTGCCCCTGCTTCTCAGCCTCCTCGAGACTGCAAAAGACAAACGAGTCCAAACGAGTGCAGATACAGCAGATACACATCTCTCGTCAGACATTAATCTCGCAATCATTTTCCATTGTTCTTTGCTTTATGGCAAATATATACAAAACATCTTCTGAATCATTAAAAAACAAACAAACAATATTTCTTCATGAAAATGAAGTCTCTTCAGATGAATGTTGATAAAATAATGGCATTAAATAAATAAACAAACAACAGGGGAATTTTATTTTTGCCAGTGCAGGTGGACGCGTCACTAACCTAACGTTCCAACTGCCAGACAGAATGCCCTGCCAACATAGCACCGGTCTGACAGTTTATAGCACTCTCTGGAGTCAAACGCAGACTAAAGATCCCAAATGTTGGTGCACTACCTCTGCCTCTATCAGACACGGACTATTTCATGATTCAAGTTATTGCTTTGTATGCATGGTGCTAACAGAACAAGATTAAAAATAGACATACTATATCAGTTTCAGGCAAAAGTGGCAATTTCAAAGCTGCAAGAAAGATCAAGGAAAAGGTGTTCAACATTAATCTAATATGATGCAAAAAATACAAGCATTATTATGATTAGATAATTATTATATAGTGAAGGATATATTTGTAACACTGCCTTTTCATAGGTAGTGCTGATCCCAAGATGTTATGAGAGCATCAAGTGTTAACTGCAAAATATGAACTGGCATCACATGCAGACAAAACCAGGTGGTGTAGGGAGATCACTCCCTTCTCATGGGTCATGAGTAAGGAAGTTGGGTGCTTACTGATTATCTGATAGCAACATTCTCACTCTTCTGCAATGATCTCAGGTTCCAGAAACTCAGGATTGAAATACTTAACACTGCTGCATTAAGCTGGATAAATTCTCACCCATATCTTCTGGCATATCAGTCCAGCGCCTGACTACTAGTGCAACTCAGTAACCAGTGTTAACGTCGGTGACATCAATGATGTTGGGAGTGATGACCACAAAAATTAAAATGCGAACAGTAATCAATCCGTACGCAAGTACTGTCTTGGAAAGTCGTTCCTCCAACTCTGTCAATCGAACCATCTGAGCTTCTAAACGCCTGCTGTGCACAAGCAGTCTTTCCATATCCTGGCGACCTTGCTCCCCCTCTGCACGCTCTTCATTCAGCTGAGCCCCGAGGTTCTCGCAATGCCGCTCTGCCTCTCGGAGCAGTCCTGCAAGTCGCCGGGCCTAAGGAACACAATCGCACAAATTTATTGCATCAGTGCCAAGAGATGCTATCAGTGTATCAGTTTCAGTCTATCTCATCCAGTCTATAGATTCAAAATGAGAATTCATTTAAGCAGTAAAGCCAGGCTACCCTATATTACAAGTTTGCAAAAATTGCAGAATTTTTGCACCCTCCTTCTATCAGCATACATACCCCATTCCCAAATCGACTAACATTTCTTCTCTCCAATGTTCCACTCCTCCCCTTCTTACTTTTTTCAATACACCCACACCATCTTCACTACCCTTTTGCATAGGTACAAGATACTGCATATGGCATCTCATATGGTGATAATAGCAATGGTTACAAGCGTACCTCCGCTTCAGTTTGTGCACAGCGGCAACGATACTGAGACAGCATTCTGTCGGCCTGTACCAGGGCACTGGCCTTGGCCTCCAAAAGGTCCTGTAAGTGGTTCTCTTTGGTCTGCAGGAAGACGAAGCAAAGCAATAAATTTTGAATACTGTAATTTATTGATGACTTTTGGTCATATGATGAGGGCTTCGTTTCCAAGGTCAATGTCTTTCTTATTGTATCTGTATTTAAGCAGATGGATTAGATATACATCATTAAGCTTATAAATAGCATCCTTGAGAAGACAGTTCCACGACATAAACAGTCTCAGTATTCACGAAACTCACAGCAAGAGAGGAGAGCTTTTGCTCATAGACATCGATGATCTCGGATGTTCTTGGGTCTGTTCCATTACTGTTCAACTGCAAAACAAAGATTAGATCTGTAGCCAAGATAAATGGAAAACCTTGCATTTTAAGGCACTACTGTTATGAGCAGAGAATTCTATTATTGAGGCTTAATAATAATGATAAAAATAGCACCACCTGTCCTGAAGCTCACCTGGATCAGGAGTAACAATCACACAACCCCCCCCCCCCCAGCGATCCCTTTAGACCCTGAAATCTTTAATGCCGTCAACAAACTTTGGTACATCAAGGGTGATGAAGGTTGGTCAAGTTTCATTGAAATTCTGGTTGTGGTTTGGAGAAGAGAGCAAATACCTATTTTGGTGGGGGTGGGGGAGGGGTCAGAACTCCTCCCCCCTTCTTCGTAGACTCCCTTGATTTTGATGGTCAAAACACTTGGTAAATCACGGGTGAAGAATGTTGTGGTCAAGTTTCATCAAAATCACGTGTGCAGTTTCCGAGAAGAAAGCAAATATGTATTTTGGGTGGTCAAACCGCCTCCCCCTCCCCCCAGTCAACCCCTTTGAACAGGGAGGATTTGAATGCAGCCGAAAAGATTTTGTACACTACAGATGATCAAGGTTGTGGTCAAGTTTCATCAAAATCTGTGTAGCTTTGGAGGATAGTAAATAGCGGGAAAAAAATTGGGGGGGGGGTCAAAAACCCCCCCGTAGACCCCCTTAATGAGCGCAGATTTTGATGCGGTCAATAAACCTTCATTAGGCATCAGATATGAAACTTGTGGCCAAGTTTCATCAAAATCGTGTTTGGTTCAAGCGACAATGACTGAAGCGTTTACGGACTCACTCACTCACCTACGGACACTGCTCAATCGCATACGCTCACTTGAATAAAGTCCAGTTGAGCTAATAATAATCCCGAATAAGGAACTTCAACGGATGAGGAGACCGTTCGGTCCGTAAAAGCCGTTGAAGTATTTGCTGGCGTTGCCAACGTATGGTCGTTTGTCTGTGCTCTATACTTTTAAATAGCTGAACGTCAAATAAGGGAAGCAGCACGGACAATGTTTGAAGTCTTTGGTATGAGTTGGCCGGGATTCGAACCACCGACCTCCCAGACTCAGAGCGGATGCTATAACCATTACACCACCGAGTCTTATGGCAGAGAGAGTAACAGAAAGATTGGGCAGTGCAAATCCAGGATATATTACATTGTTACAGGATGCAGGATACATCAGTTTTTAAAGCCTAAACATGAGATTTTGGAATGAAAATCGTAATGCAATGAAAGACATACTTTACTGGACCCTGTCTTACCCGCACTCCCGCATGAAACTGCTCAGCAAGTTCTTGTATTTTACTGGGCAAGGGCTGAGGAGTCAGTGATACACCATTGCAACAGAGACTGCCGGCTGAAGGGATCAGATACATTGTTTGTGTTCTCTCATTTACTTCTTTGTCTCCCTCACGTTTTTGTGCTGCATTGCTCATTGCAACACTATCCACAAGCCTGAGAGCCAAAAATAATAGAATGAAAAAGATGAGGAAGAAAAAGAGGGGGCAGGCAGGAGGATTTAAATTGTGCAATGCTTGGCAATACATGAAATGTATACTTCTGAAACCTGAAAGATTATGAAAATGCTCGATAGCTCAGAGAACACCAATGTACTGTTAAACTACAGGCTCGTTTTATGATTCATATTCCAATTTGTGCTCTGAATATAACATTCAATTGAAATTAAGTTGTTCTTCGATCATAAACTGACATTTGTAGACAGACAGATAGACAAAGTGAACCAATCACTTAACCCTGCTTGCAATTCATGCGCGTGGGGAAAAAAAAAAATTGGTTCCAGATCGAGTTTCATCTCCAATTTTCAGTTCTGGTCACCGACATCATCCCCAAGTCTGCCCTTTAAAGTGGCATTAAACAATCGATTGAGATTTATCAACTTACTTTTAAACCAATCTCTAATCACAACAGAGAAGCTGAAAATGCTTCAACATCAGGAAAAAAGAAAAAAGTTTCATTTGTACTAAATTTCCAAGAGAGTAAATTCCATTTGCCACAAATATGGCTGCTGAAAAAATCAACTGGACGGAAGGAGCAACCGGTTGCGAAGCAGTGCAAATGGTCGACGGGAAGAGACGTACATAACAGTCGGGAAATCAGGAAGTGGAGCGGATTCGAACAGGAGCCTCAGTGCACTGCAAACACGTCGCCTATCAGAGGAAGTCAGCGCAAATGTCAGGAAGGGAACCAACCGTGGATCCTGAAAAAACAACAACAAACAAAACTGGAGTGCTCCCTCATAACCTCACAAAAAATAGTGCATTTTCTCTGCGTTTAATGCCTACTTACCGTCTTGAAATGACATAATGGTGCACACATAGAAAAAGATTACCCAACAAAATGTATTTCTCACAAACAAGGAATCATTAAGCGCAAAGCTTTATCTGCTCTTTTAAATAGCCAAAGAGCAAACACCAAAGGCTAAGACAATATAAATCAATGCGTACCATTGCTCCCATATGAGCAGTCCACTTTTGGTTTGATTCTACTCTGGTACTCTGCAGGCTAAATCCCAAATTTATATTCGACAGGAGCACAAATTAATCACAGTAGTGATGCAACCAGCATGAATTCAAGGATTACAAGGAAATTATGCACAGGAGGCCATTTGGCCCATCACGCCTGTGCCACACCAATACCAGGTGCAATAAATCCATCAATACCCCTTCCCTTCGTGTGCAGCCTTTTGGCTGCAACACTGGTACTCATTTCGCCGACCTCAGAAGGATGGCAGGCTGAGTCAACCCCCTGGTGATAATTCAGCAGCCAACAGGGCTTGAACTCAGGACCCGAGGATCTAAAGCCACCACCCGAACCGCTAAGCCAACACCAGGTTCAAACCAAGAGCAAAGAATTCAAAACCTAATTTCCGGTCAATTACAAATTTGATAGAAGAGAACAAATGCACGCCATTCGGTTCGAGTCATGTTCACCTCGCAAGTTTACCTGAAGGTATTTGTAAAACGCTGCCTCCGTTTCTGGGAGAATTTCCTTCGTGAAGCTCATGAAATCCAAGCATTTGATAACGACATCTGCACCAGAGGCACTGCAATGGAGCATGTGAATGAGAGCAAGAGACATTTAAAGACCAACTCCATAATGGCCAACTTTCAAACATCTGTCCCTGGCAGTAGCATACAGAAGACTTGGAGGATCGAAAAAAAATGAAGAAAAAAAGAAAGAGGGAAAGGATTGGGGTGGAACAACAGAGTTAAGGAAACCTCAATGACAACGAGTTGAGAAATTCGTTTATAATAACAATGAAAAAGAGAATTAAGGTTACCTCCATTTCCTGTCGCTAGGTCCATTACCGAATCCCATCTTATTGAAAGTCAGTTGGAAATCCAGGAATGAGGAAAGCATCTCAGAGCTGCAACAATTGGCCAACAGGGCTCTAGTCTCATCATCATGGCACAGGAGTGACCATCAGAAGGAATTAGAGTCAAAGAAAAAAAATAATGGAAAATGCAACACTCAGCTGTTACACCGATCACACACACCTGCACCCATTCTTCTTCTCTTCCTCTTCCCTCTATAAGGGATGAGGTCCGATGGCACCAAGCTTCTGCCCTGCCTTGACTACGATACTCCTCCACCTCCCTCTGTCCTTAGCCAACTCACTCCACTCTCCACCACCACTACCTTACTGATATCTCTCCCCACACAATCCTCCCATCTCAACTGTGGTCTACTTCTTTTCCTCCTACCTTGCTCCCTCGACCTATCTGCTCAATTTGCATTTCTCTTTTCCCCCATCCACACCAAGTGTCCAGCCCATTTCAGCCGGCATTTCACCAATCTCCCTGTCAAGCTCATCTGCACAAGAAAAAATAATTTACACATGACCTCCTCGTGCCTGTGTGCACCCCCATTGTAAAATCGCTGCTCAACCAGACCACCCTTTATTAATGTCATCCCATATACCAGCAACTGCAAAGTAACAAAGCAAAAGATATCAAGGAGCAAATCCAGACACTTGCACAGAACATGGCAACGCCGAGACATGCACGTCTCATCGCACTTTGGTTTCTCCACCCTCTCCTCATCATGCTCCAGTGTCTCCTGCTTCATCTCATAGTTGCGAAGATGTTTTCCCAGTATGGGAAGCACAGAATCATGCACAGGCTGCAAGGACATCCCGCTGCTCACTGCCTCCTGTGGTCAAGGAAAGGTATCATGAACAAAATAGCTTGTGTTTGATCTCAGGAAATCTAGTGGGGGAAGTAAGGGAGGGGTTGGGTTCAAGGGCACAATTGCATGTTTGCATAAGAAAAGAAAAAAACATTTCGGACCCCATTTAGCTAAACTTGCAAAATGCAGTCACCCTTTCGATGAAGCATAATTGCCGCATGAAAGGGTTTCTTTCATACTACAAGTGCTAAATCTTACAGGGAATATTGACCATACAAGACAGGGAGCTGGTGAACATAATCCAAAATGATTTACAGTGCCCTCAGCAAGTATTCACACCCCTTGCTTTTGTCACTTTCTTATTGTGTTACAGCCTGAATTTAAAATGGATTAAATTAAAAAAAATTGTCACTGATCGACACAAAATACCTCATAATGACAAAGTGAAAACATGCTTTCAGAAATGTTTACAAATTAAACGTGAAAAGCTGAAATGACGTGCGTCAATAAGTATTCAGCCCCCTGAATCAATACTTTGTCGAAGCACCTTTGACAGCGATTACAGCTTTGAGTCTTCTTGGGTATGTCTATCAGCTTTGCATGCCTGGTGTTGGCTTAATGGCTAGAGAGGTGGGCTTGGGATCCTGGGATCCTGTGTTCAAATACGAATCAGCTGTTGAATTAATACCAGGTGGGGTTGACTCAACCTGTCATCCTTCCGAGGTCAGCAAAATGAGTGCCAGCTTGCTGGTATCCTGTGTCGGAGTGGCGACCCGTCTAGGATTATGCCCAATAGCCAAGGAGACTGCTTCAGCAGCACCAACGCTCTGCACAGAGTATGGTCCCAACGTTTTGTGTGCATCAGCTTTGCACATCTGGATTTGGAGTTTTTCTCCCATTCTTCCTTGCAGATTTGCCCAAGCTCTGTCAAGTTGGATGGGGAGAATCGGTGAAATAAATCGTCAATCCTTCCACAGATTCTCAATGGGATTCAAGTCTGGCCTTTGGCTGGGCCACTCAAGGACTTCCATGATCTTGTTCTGAAACCCTTCCAGTGTTGCTTTGGCTGTATGCTTGAGGTCATTTCCCGGTGGGAACGTAAATCTTCACAGCAGTCAAAGGTATTTTGCATTCTGAAGCAGGTTCTCGTCAAGGATTTGCCTCTAAGGATTTGTCATTGTTCCCTCTGTCCTTACAAGTCTCCCAATCCCTGCAGGTGAAAACATCCACATAGCATGATGCTGCCACCACTATACTTCACGGTAGGGATGGTATTAGATGGCTGATGAGCTGTGCTCGGTTTCCGCCAGATGTAGCACTTTGCATTCAGGCCAAAGACTTCAATTTTCATCTCATCAGACCATAGAATCTTTTGCCTCATGCTCTCAGAATCTTTCACATGCGTTTTTGCAAACTTCAGGCATGCCATCATGTGCCTTTTTCTCAGGAGTGGCTTCTGTCTGGCCACTCTCCCATAAAGCCTAGACTTGTGAATTGCTGCATAGATTGTTGTCCTTCCGGCAGATTCTCCCATCTCAACCAAGGAACTCTGTAGTCCTGTCAGAGTGGTCATTGGGTTCTTGGTCACCTCCCTGGCTAAGGTTCTTCTTGCCCGGTTTGGTCGGACAACCAGCTCAAGGAGAGTCTGGGTAATTCCATATTCTTTCCATTTCCTAATGATTGCCTCGGGAACTTTCAAAAATCTAGAAATTGTTTTTTTACACTTCCCCAGATCTATGCCTCCTCACAATTCTATTTTTTCATTTAAAAAACAAAAAAAAGGATTTCATGTCATGTAAAGTGTCTTTCTAATCTATTTACGATGGAAGTGTAAAAAACAGAATTCTGGGCTTTGATGCTTCATATCTGCAAAACTTGTTCACAGCGAAGTGCAGGCCAAGCTAAGATGCTTGCAATGTGCTCCAACAGGGGCTACAGTAAAATAGTGCCAGAGATCTGGTTTTACTGAAATTAACAATGTTTTATCAATCTTTTGGCTGGTTTTCCATGATTCTGTTCATTAGATTTGATTTGTACAACAGCACTCTAAGGGTCCAAAGATTGTGTTTACAACCAACAGCTCCCACCTGCACCCCTCACCCTTACACCCCCCCCCAAAAAAACATAATTCTTTAATTAATCACTTTTATTTAAACTCGATTAATCTACCTCTTATCCCTTTATAGTTTACTTTAATTTCACCTTTGCCCATCATATTAAGCTATTATGTTTGGTTCATGACTCTGATTTGCACACCAGCTAATTACATTTATAAAAGCTATTTGCATGGAACTATTAGTACAAGCAAGCACGAGTGATTTTACTCGCCATGTGCAGCTCCGATATTGGTATCAAGATTTGTGTTCAAATTACCTCACAAACTTCTCGGAGAAACTCCAGAGCAAGAGGCGCCGCTTCCTCAGAGCTGTTAGGCAGTCCGTCGACCCAGGCAATGACGCCGGCCAGAAGGCGGCTGGGCCCTGCCCGTTTTGACTGGCATAAATTTGGTTGCACGTTCTGTCCAGGAAGAAAGAGCTCAAGGCAAAGTGGTCGACGTAGCAGTGGCACGTTGCTGAAAGCCAGCAAGAGTTCCAGAATCTAGAGCAAAGATTGGAACAGGGAGGTGGGAAAAACAACAACGTGGTGTTGACGAGGAAACATAATCTCGGCAATAACAATGCAAAATATTTGAACTACCGATTCAATGAGAATAGAATTGTTGAGTAAGAGGGCATTTTGATGTCAAGTTAAAGAGATGATGGAGCTCACTTTAGAGTTTAGATGAATCCAATTGAAAATAAAAATTACCCCCGTGTGGGGGCGACGGTCATCTCTATAATGTTTTTTAATATCATAATTGATGAAGCGTTGCCAGATATCTCCTAAAATGATAGACTAGATAGGTTTTGAAATTGGCGACTTTCACAACTTTCGTGACCTCGTGACCTTGACCCTGACCTCAAATCCGGGGAAAAATATGTCATTGGGTATCACTCATTGACCTCTTACCCACATACCAAATTTCATCAAGATCGGAAGTAAAAAGTTTTCTTTGTACCGGGAGGTGTTTTTGACCATCTTCCAGGTTACGTGGCGGCCAAACGGGACGGAAATTCAAAAACCTGTCCGGTTAGATACAAGATAATATTTTTTACTATCATAATCAATAAACAGTTGCCGAATATCTTGTAGAATGGCAGACTAAGATAGGTTTTGAAAATGGCGATTTTTATAACTTACATGACCTGTTGACCTTGAACCTGGACAAACGTTATATCGTTGTGCAACACTCATCGACCTCTACCCACATACTAAGTTTCATCAAGATCGGAAAGAAAAATTGTTGACGGACGGACGGACATTTGGTCCAGCTTTATTAGGTCATCTCGGTAGAGATGACCTAAAAAGGGGGAACACAAAATTGCTATAAAAATCCATAACACTTAAAAACCAAGTTTTTAATTACTCTGGAATTTGTTTATAATTAAATAATCTCAGCAATATATTTTTTCAGTGTATTAGGCCATGTGAAAACGACAACAAAAACCAGCTCACGACTACATGCTGGTGGAGATATCGAAGAACGGCATGGCCTTTGTGGATGGATCTGCTATAATAAACTTGTCCACACGCTTTGTCGAAATGAGTGGGGGGGGGGGGGGGGAACACAACCGTATGGTAGCAAAACAAGCTTTGCAAGACGACGCGGTGGAGTAAAAAAGTAATTCTTTTTTCTATAAATTATGACATTCTCAGTTTGATAAAAGCTCTTAAAAAAGGAATAACTATAGAGGTCAGATAACACCTTACCCCACAAGTCTTGGGAAACAAGGATATGGGCGGGATCTGCAAGCAGCAAATTTGATTGGTCGAGATGTAACATGCCGTAATATTTTGTCCAAGTACTGCCAAAAGAAAGATTTCTGAAAAAGTGCCAAGAAGGCATTTGTGTTCCAGAGTTCCAAGTATATAATTTAATTGAAGTAAAACAGAGGTTGTAGAAAAAAAAATATTTTCGGACGTTTACCCCCGTTTATGTACCTTCTTTTACACCACCTTATATTAATTATTCATGCCTGGTGTTGTGTCCTTTATGGCATTCTTATAAACAGCAAGTTTACCGTTTGGAATAATTCTCAATTGTGTTTCACTGCCAGATAGGCAGACAGAGTAAAAAAATACGCACCCGTGTCCAAAGGAAGCGGTGCAGTTTGGCATTTCCTTCTCGTGATGCTAGGTAGCTAGAGTTCTCCTTGTGTCAATTCAACATCTGCACTACTTAAAAAAAAATTTTGATGGACAGACAGGTGGACACACCAAATATTGAAGCGGCTACACCACTTAAAAATTATATCACTCCTCTATGCGCATGTGCAATCGGGACGAATTCAGAAAGAAAGTATTGTTAAACTACGGGTTAGTTTTTCGATTAACGTTACAATTCGTGTTCAAAATACAACATTCATTTGAAATCAAGTTGTTCCTCAATCATAAACTGACATCTGTAGACAGACAGACAAAGTGAACCAATTGCTTAACCCCGCTTTTTTACTTCGTGCGCACAGGTTAATTAAAGAATCTCAATCACATGAAGGAATCCACCAATTGATGGGGGTTTGCAGGCATGTCTGTATGAAAGTTCTTATAAGACAGTGACCGGTGTACCTGAAAGCACAGAAGATGGCTCGCGCTTTTGTTACTCGCATCAACTGTTCGACTGACCTTTTCAATTCCGTCTCCATTTTTACTCCGTAAAAGATCTAAGATTTGCCTCAAACACGATGAGAAGTGTTCATACCTGCACGCACACATCACAGAAAAGTTTAACATTATTAGAAAGATTGATAATTGAAAAAAAAAACCAACAACAAAACATCAAAAACCCACTAATTCCATGGCATATTTATCAATGTTTAACTGTAAAAATAATTATAACAATAAGAGAATACTTCGATATCGCGTGGCTGGGGGCAGTAAAAGTCTAGGTTAAGAATGATGAAACAATTTTGCAGTTATAAAATTTAAATGTAGACACAGTGAATTAGCATGCATGATGGGAAGAGTTGTGACATTGGACAATTTCTGTTTATAGCCCTCAAATCAAAGGGACGTACGCGGCCATAAGTGTGACAGAAGACACAGGACAGAATAGCCAATTATATAACAGTGTGATGTCGCCGCGCTGTATTCAGCAAATTATTTTGCTTTCAATTTGATTGAAATCACACACACACATTCAAAAGAAGAGTATGCAGCAATGCGAGTGGTGGAGATAAGAGGATAGCATTGGTGTGTACTCATACACAGGAAAAAGAACAAATCTATCTTAAAAACAAAACAAAAAAACAACAACTTTGTTTTGCAAGTTAAGATGTGTTGAAATTATTTGGATGTATGAATCGCAATGAAAAATATTAAACTTAAAAGGCTGTGGAGGTATGATATTCATAGCTGGCATGATAGCATAGAGGGTTTGATTCAAGTCCCAACTACAAACTGTCATGCTCAGCTGTAGGCTTGGGCAAATGAATCAATTACCCGGTTAGAATCGATTCCCTCCATTGGAACCGGGACTTGAACCCTAAATTCTAGAGCTGATTACCAGCCTGTAACGGTTCCAAGTCTCTGGAGTCAATTGCGACTATGCTTTATCTCACTTCGTCTATTGAGAATCCATGAGCTGGTTGAGGAAATTGCATCAAAAGTTTCGCCTGGCATTCTTTACAAAACAGACAAAGACAAATCCGTTTTTCTGCGTCTAAATTATTCTAGGTGTAAAGAAAATGAGCAGACATGTACTCACGAACTGTGTGCATGTGTGTCGGACTTCTATTTCAGGGATCCGACAGCATTAGCCCATTATATCTGCATGTAGTGTGAATTTCCAAAATCATCAAACGTCTTCAGAGCAAAGATATTGCAGCATATTTATTAACAGCAAATAAAAGTTGGGAGCGATCAAGGAGTGGTATGTTGCCTTACACACCGCCCGGGTAAACCAGGTTCAATTTTTTTATTGAATTGAAAAAAAATTACAATTTTTCCAAAGGTTTGGATTAATTTGAAGCAACCTTTACTACTTATTTTCTTTCCCAAGAGCATTTCTGTGTTTCAGGGTGGGACAGAGACAGATGACAGCATTAGCTTTTTCTCTGTGTGGAAACAATAGAAATGGACATGGAGGACCTCCTCGGAAAGAAAAATCTGCTTCGAAAAGCTTGTCATCATGATCCCAAGCTGATTTGGATTGGAAAAGAATCTGGAAAAACCGAGTGAGATTTCAAATCCAAAACAAGTTTGATGCGTGCTCTGCAGCAAAAAGTTGTCTTGCATGTCGAGTACCTCTGTGATGGATAAGCAACTGAAGTCATTTCATCCAAATCGTGGTCGTGGAATGGAAAGGCATGCTAAACGTGACCGAGATCAGTTGCAATCATTGACAAATTGGAAACAGCCATCCATTAGCACTGATTCAGGATTACCAAGCCTGCTCAACAGTCACCCCTGTGACTACATGTTAGTTGGTGCTGCCTAAGCAGTTTCCTTGACTATTGGCCACAATCCTGGATGGGTCACCACTCCAACACAGGATACCAGCAAGCTGGTACTCATTTTGCCAACCTCAGAAGGATGGCAGGTTGTCAACCCCACCTGGTATTAATTCAACAGCTAAGCGGGATTTGAACTCAAAACCCGAGGACCCCAAGCCAGCCACTCTCCCCATAAAGCCAGCACCAGGCATACATGGGATAATCCCCTCCCATTTTAGTTCAACTAGTAATACTCATTCAACCAGAAGTGGTGCTGTGCCACACACATACATAGTTCAGTGGTTCAGGAGTGCAACGAACAAACGAACACGAGTGTGCAAGCACACACACCTCCCTCAAATTATAGTCCGACATGCTTCTCAACGGTGAAACTTCACGGTTTAAAGTTCACAAAACCTCATCAAATACCGTTTTGATAATGTCCTAAAATCATGCCTGGTGTTGGCTTAATGGTTAGGGTGATGGGCTTTGGATCCTAGAGTCCTGAATTCAACTCCTGCTCAGCTGTTGAATTAATACCAGGTGGGGTTAACTTGGCCTGTCATCTTTCCAAGGTCGGCAAAATGAGTGCGAGCATGCTGGTATACTGTGTCGGAGTGGCGACTCATCCAGGATTGTGCCCAATAGCCAAGGAGACTGCTTAAACAGCACCAACGCTCTGCACAGAGTATAGTCCCAATCTCCTATCCTCTTCCTCCTAAAATCCCATCTTTTCAGTCACTTTTTCACTTTTTCCTTTTTACTTTCCTTACCACTTCATGTGAAATAACAAATGTCAGTGTGTCCGTTCGTCAGTCCGTTTGCTTGTCAGTCTGTTCGTCTCCTCCATAACTCCAAAACCATGAAACCGAGCCGCCCCAAACTTAGTATGCATAAGGGAACTCCAAGGTGGTGCATGAATGAAAACTGGGTGCTCGCATTAATTTAAACGCTCCTTTTGAAGATAATTTAGGGGATGCTCATCAAGAAAAAAACAAAATAGGCCTTACCCAGATGGTGGCGTGCCATCTTGGTCAGCCCTCTATCAGCTTGCTAGAGTCTGAAACCACCATTTTTTTTGGCATGCTCAACAATTCCTTGACTTGGAACAGGCTGCAACAGTTTGTAGCAATTAAAAAAAAAATTCCCACTTTCCTCACATAGCATCGATTGCCTGATCATCCTCCCTACAAACCGCTGGATACATTACAATGCTTATAAACACCCAACGACACCAGCATTCGCAGATTTATTAAATTTCCGCATATTCCATAACCTTAATCTCTTAATTGACAGTCTCTTAATCCAAGCCGAATTTTAAATTCTAACTTCTTGATTGACATCAGCAGTAGTTCCGACTGCTCAAAGAAGTGTTCACATGTCCAATTTGAACATTGCTTGACATTCCGGGCGTCAAAGAGTGTATGGTATTTATATAACCGATTAACGATCGTGAATCGCTTCTCCAAGCCAGCCGTTTATCATCAACCGTTTTGTTGGAGTGCTTGCTTGAGTGCTTAAGCCACCTCTCCAGAGTTAAGAAGGAAAATAGATTAGATGATTACAATGGGTAAAAAATGTTTTCAGTTATTACAATAACAAAGCAATGAATCGCCACATCATGGTAGGATAGCCGAGAGGATGCATGCTCGCTCTAACTCTAACTTTAATAAGCTGTCTAGCCTGGCTTTAAAACCCGACCCAGATATAAACTGTCATCCCGGTGTTTCACAGGCAGGGTGATTCGTTGATGAATGTGCAGTCTCGCAGATGGACGTTAAACTGGACAAACATCCATGGCTTGCAGCATGGTATTGTGTACACTGTGGTCCTAAATGAGGAGAAAGCTTAGATATTGAACCCAGTTTTAATAAGATAAACAATTTTAATGTTATATAATGCCCAAGTGTCTGTGCTTTCAGAAAATGTACACTTTGCTACGGGTCCTATGGACATAGTTGCTTACAAAACATGTTTTTTATCCAAACACAGGCTATCAAAAATGTTAGGAAGTACGTAACAAATTGCATTTACCAAGCTGCTACAAAATTACTGGTAGCCACAAGCTTTATTTTATAACCATAGAATAAGTTTACCAAGATGGCCCTATAATATAAAAATCAATACCAAAGGCCAGTTTGTGTTCAGTATACAGAACATCAAAGGTCGTTAGGAAGTACGTAACGTTTTAAAAAAAATCTGCACTTTTAATCCTAAGATGTTAGTTTGGTCAGAGCTTTGACCCTGTCAGAGCAATAGAAAGAGGAAGAATCAAGCTCTGCCCAAATAGATCCTGAATCCCCATGATGTTGGCTAACAAATGATATGCAAAACTTAATCATACAATGACTTTCATTTTTTGGTCCCCCGTGTCCAAAATGTGTACATAATACCTTGTTACAAGCCCCATCCATCCTCTCTCTCTTGGTGTCTCTGACACACACACACACACACACACACACACACACACACACACACACACACACACACACACACACACACACACACACACACACACACACACACACACACACACACACACACACACACACACACACCCTCTCTCCCAAGAGCACAGTGAACTCCATCATTCGGAAATGGAAAGAATAAGGAACTACCCAGACTCTTCCAAGAGCTGGCCGTCTGACCAAATTGAGCAACCGGGCAAAAAGGACCTTAGTCAGGAAGGTGACTCAGAACCCAATGACCACTCTGACAGAACTACAGAGTTCCTTGGCTTAGATGGGAGAACCTGCTTGAAGGACAACAGTCTCTGCAGCACTTCACAAATCCACGCTCCATGGGAGTGGGCAGATGGAAGCCACTCCTGAGAAAAAGGCACATGACAGTACGCTTGTAGTTTGCAAAGAGGAACATGAAAGGCTCTGAGAGCATGAGGAAAAATATTCTGTGGTATGAGGAGACGAAAATTGAACTCTTTGGCCTGAATGCAAAGCGCTACGTAAGGCAGAAACAGAGCACAGCTCATCACCCATCTCACTCCATCCCTTCCACGAAGCATAGTAGTAGCAGCATCATGCTATGGGGATGCTTTTCAGTGGCAAGGACTGGGAGACTTGTAAAGATAGAGGGAACAATGAATGGAGCCAAATACAGGAAAATCCTTGAGGAGAACCTGCTTCAGAGTGCAAAAGACCTTGGACTGTGGCAAAGATTTACGCTCGAACATGACAATGACTCTAAGCATACAAACAAAGCAACACTGGAATGGCTTCAGGACAAGAACGGGAAAGTCCTTGAGTGTCCCAGCCAAAGCCCAGACTTGAATCCCATTGAGAATCTGTGGAAGGACTTGAACATTGCTGTTCACTGACGATCCCCATTCATCTTGACAGCGCTTGAGCAAATCCGAAAGCAAGAATGGGAGAAAATCCCCAAATCCAGATGTGTAAAGCTGACACAGACAGACCCAAGAAGACTCGAAGCTGTAATCACTGTCAAAGATGCTTCTTCAATGTATCAACGCAGGGGGATGAATTCTTATGCAAGTTAAATATTTCTGAATTTCATTTTTAATAAAATTGTAAAGATTTCTAAAAAACAAAAACACATTTTCACTTTGGCATTATGGGGCATTTTGGATAGATCAGCGACAAAAAAATTTCAAATTAATGCTATACCACAACAAAATGTGAAAAAGTGAAGTTGTGTGAATACTTTCTGAAGGCACTGTATAGTTTGTGTACAATATATATATATATATATATATATATATATATATATATATATATATATATATATATATATATATATATAAATATATATATATATATATATATATCTCGAAACGCAAAAGAAACTTCACACCTTTTAAACCTTCAAATATCAACAATACCACTGCGTGTAGTAAATGTGTGAACTTATTTGTGGACAATAGTGTCCTCACCATCAGACAAAATGGTCACGGATGGTCACTTGAACCTTCTACGGTCACTTCATAGCACAGCTGTTGAACAGCCGTTTTGACTGTCAGTGATTAGCCAAGGGGTACGGGATGATTTTAATGAGCTGCACGTGATGTCTTGATATTGCCTTTAAAAAGGCCAGTGCAAAATGGGCATTTCAATCAACATGCCACGATTGTCAAGGGATCAACGGCAGTGTGCCTTGGACATACTGCAAGGCGGATTGAGCTACCGTGAGGTGGCATGTCGCCTTGGCTGTTCACACCAGACGATATCGGCCCTGGTGGACAGAGACACCCTCCACAACTCTGCAGATGACAGACCTCGATCAGGGAGGCCAAGAGTCACCACTGCAAGGCAGGACAGGCAGATGGTCCTAAGTCAGATGGCTTCAGATGTTGAGGACTGAGTGGGACAGAATCCAGCAGCAATCCATCCAAAGACTGGTAGGCAATAGGTGCCGACGATGCACTGCCTATATCCAAACAATGGTGGCCACACACGCTATTGAAAGGGGACTGGCATTGTACCCTGTGCTGTTCTGTACTGTAGAACAAACTTACGAGATGGTGTATCTTGGTCAAAAACTTGACATGTCATCAATAAAATGCCAATGTTTTATTTTGAACTGTTACAATTTTATTACATGTCAAACAAGTGGTAAGTTTCTTTTGCGGTTCAGGTATATATATATATATATATATATATATATATATATATATATATATATATATATATATATATATATATATATATATATATATATATATATATATATATATATATATATATTACAGTACTGAAGCTGAAATACTACAATACTTTCTGGTAATCTCTACATCAGTCATTAAGATGTAAATGTGCTCTCTCATTTAGTCTCCTCCTTACGTCCATATGCAGCACGTGGCTGCGGCTGGCATGATTATCTGGAGGTGCAGCTGCGCTGCTTATAAATATAAAAGGTGGAAAAAGAACTATGCGTTCATCAAATATCAAACTTCTCACCCCCCCCCCACCACCACCACCCTCCTTGCCCCCATCATCACCCTTTCCTCCCTTCGCGAAAATCGCTTCTTAAACCCACCTGGTTAAGAGATCGGTCACTTTTGCATTGTCGAGAAGGTCCATGAAGAGATCCACAGAGTATTTCCTTGTCAATTTCCCTTCACCATTTACCAAGATGTTGAAGATTAGTTGGAAAGTCTGATGGATGTTCTTGGCGTGGAAAAGCTGCCGTGTCACATTTACAAAAGGGTAAACAAACAAACATTACAATGAAATGCTCAAAAAAAAAAAAAATCAATCTACAAAAATGAGGAGCCAAGATTTCAAAATAAAAGCCACCATGGAATGAGTGCCGGCCTACCCTTTCTCCAACTTCCTCACCAAGCGTAAGACTGGTAAGGATAGAGAGGGCAAACACCACCACGGTGAGGCTGCTGTGTGCCAGGAAATGAATGAGACTCCGATAAAGAGACTTCACGTTTTTCTGAAAAGGAAGAGAAAAACGAAGCATGTGTCATTTCGACCTTGAAGAACAAGACATGACAAATGCGTGTGAAGACTGTGACGAAGAGGAAAAATGAGATACTCGAGAAAAAAAAATCATTGCGGAGCAGATTAACAACATCGATGCATCATGAAGTAACCGTTTGATTGAAGCTACAACAAATCATTACTGGTCTCCGTGAATGTTGCTGTTGGTCGACGTCGACAGACAAGATAAACAATGGAGCTTTAACAACCAAGAGTCGATACAAGTAATGTTTACTGCAGTGGGAAACGAGGTGTGGCTGGAGTTTCCTTTGTCCTTTTTTCTCTGATGAAGGGCTAACGCTCAAAACATTGGCCTTAACTCATTTCCCATGGCGGTAAACATTTTATATAAACCTTAAGTTTATAAAATTCAATCGTTTGGTTTGATTGTTTGGGTGATCCCATCTCGGCAACAAGATTGGAATGAGATCCCAGATTCAAATACATGTACGGTGTCCATTTGTCAGTCATCTATTACTGTCTTTGCAAAGTATATAAAACTACATTGATGTCTAATAATGTCATTGACTGCCATGTGTAACATGTGTACAAGTTACTTAACTATTCTATGAACCATTAGTAAATGCGAAAAAAACAAAAACCAGAACAGCACACGTAGAGCACATAGTCTCGCCTCGTACGTTCATTCGGGACAAAATACCATCGTTAACTGAAAACGCCACTATTATGGCCCACTCACATAGTTTCTCGGCATGGATTATGAACATCATAAATTTATTTCTTCACTCACATCGGGTCATAGATCAGAAATATGAAATTTCACATTTTTCGGATAAAGATTTCAATTCAACCAATTATGGCTGGAATATCAATTCAATGATGATGTCATCATTATGACCTAAAAACCCCATGGTGAGTTGACATGCCAAATTTCATTTTTGTTTCATTGGGCCTCACCATCAGCCATGAACTCTCCTGGGTCAAACATGCATTAAAACTGGCCTGCAAAGCTACCCACAAGCTGGGTATCCTCATCATACTGACTTCTTCCTCGGTAAATATGAACATCTCATGACATGGAAGGCCTCAGTCAAAAGTTCAATGGAGAACCGCTCTCCCCTATGGGCTGGTGCCCCATCCTCACAACTGTCTCTATGGTATACTGTGGAATCGAACATGATCTCAAGATCAATGGCATCTCCAACAAAGACAAAGAAGCACACGACCTCCTTTCTTTTCATTGCAGACCTGTATGTGGCCTCTCCATTATCTATTGCCCATCTTCAGGTGTTGCTCCTTGTGCTCTTTTCACCACCCTCATCCCCACCCCAAACAGATCACATGCTTTTTCCAGTCATCCCATCCTGTCAAGCTTTCTAAAATACAGACTTAATTTATCTATCTTGTGAAACAGCCTTACTAAGTTTGCTATGTCCATAATATTTTCCACCCTTCCCTATCACATGCTATTTTACTTGCATGTTACATTTATTTCCCTCTCCTCTTTGCACCTCCTGTCCGTTCAGCCTTTGCTTGTGTCCACATGCTGCCCGAATGCACCACCGTCAGTGCATTGCCTTCTTCCCTCTATCCGCATAAGCTATTTCATAAAGCCTACATTTTTCACACATTTTTTTTTTTTACTTAATAAGCAAATGAGTCATTCCCATCTGAAATCACCAAATTTAAGAAGATGTTCCCAGTTGACACCCTCAGATTTACTTTAAACTTTCATAAAATAGTTCCCAGGTATCAAAATGAAGCTGCGTAAAATTTTAGGTCCATATATGCGGTCAACTCCGAGATATTGAGGGTTGAAAATGTGGTTGTGGCCCTATTTTTATGGTCGTTGCGAGCATCACAAAATGAATAGAACGGCTACTTTTAAACTCTCACAACTTTTTAAATATTAATGCTCGAGCCTTGAAATTTTCAGAGATTATTCTTCTATAACTGCTCTGTAAGAAACAAACATAAAACCGAGTATAACTCTATTAAATCTTATGACCTCATCAGTTGAAATCCAGAAAAAAAGTTGTTTTTTTATGAAGACCCAACTTTGAGACCCCATATATTTTTATTGACGCATCCCAGAAGCTTGAAATTTTTTTTCATGTAATAACTGTATAGTAGTAGTATTCAAATACATGTTTAATTTTCTTAATCAGTCATATATAATAGTTACGATCCCTCAAAAATTGAAATTTTTCATTTTTCCCCAAAATTCAGGTGAGGATTGCAAATATATGACAAGGTATACCACTTCAAATCGTTCACCATTGGAAAGAGCATATTCAAGTATACAAAAGTGTCAAATATCAAAGTGGTATATTTTTTTTAAATATATTTTGTATTTTTTTAAAAACTGTTGTTAACAGTCGTGAATACATGAAGTGTGTGCATGGTGTGGGCACCATGGTAATCATGAATGATTAGTTCTATGATTCAAATTAATAATACAAAAATATATCACATACGGCAATAACAATGTAATAAAACATTCCACGTAAATGATTTGAATAGGTCCTTGATCTGCTTTTCCAAGTCAGGTGCGAGCTTGCACTGCCTCCCAGTTGACGTTAGGGGAGCATCAATAACTTTCATCACATGGACCAAAGGAACCCAACAAATGTCCTCCCTTGAATGTAACTATATACACTGCTGACATCAGCAGATCAGCCACTATTCCTGAGTTCTATTTTTAGCCCCAGCCAGATTAGTTAAGCTCTTGCTATTTACAAATAAGAAACAAAGAATTACAAATTCAAATTTCAAAGTATTGTGTTCATGGTATCCTGACAGCCGATGATATGTATGTACATTGTATATACATATACTACACATAAAAGGACTTCATTAAATAGCACACACAATGTGCACAGCACTGGCAGAACATCATTTATTCAAATATTTTTTAAAATATTGATAGAAACATTTTACCACTTTGATATTTGACACTTTTGTAAACTTGAATATGCTCTTTCCAATGGTGAACAATTTGAAGTGGTATACCTTGTCATATATTTGCAATCCTCACCTGAATTTTGGGGAAAAATGAAAATTTTCCATTTTTCAGGGATCATGACTATTTTTTATATATATATATATATATATTTATATATATATATATATATATGACTGATTAAGAAAAGTAAACATGTATTTGAATACTACTACCATACAGTTATTACCTGAAAAAATTTCAAGCTTCTGGGATGGGTCAATAAAAATATATGGGGTCTCAAAGTTAGGTCTTCAGACAAAACCAACATTTTTTTTCTGGATTTCAACTGATCAGGTCATAAAAATTAATAGAGGTATACTCTGTTTTATGTTTGTTTCTTACAGGGCAGTTATAGAAGAATAATCTCTGAAAATTTCAAGGCTCTTGCATTAATTTATAAAAAGTTGTGGGAGTTTAAAAGTAGCCGTTCATTTTGTGATGCTCGCAACGACCATAAAAATAGGACCACAACCACATTTTCAACCCTCAATATCTCGGAGTTGACCACATCTATTGACCCAAAATTTTATGCAGCTTCATTTTGATACCTGGGAACTATTTTATGAAAGTTTAAAGTAAATCTGAGGGGGTCAACTGGGAGGCCTCCGATGATACGAGGTGGAATGACTCAAATGAGAAACTAAAGTTAAAACTGTGTTTGTAACAAAACAAGAGGACATACAAACGACTTGACTTGTGCTTGAATGCAAGGACTCTGCCGGCAGAAGTTAGCCAACACTCTCAAGCATGGCATGGTGTGCTCGCTTTCAGCTGCCTGGCTGTAGAAAAAAGGGAAAATAAATAAAGCCACATAAGAGGAATCACAACAGTGCCATGATTGCAACTCCTCATATCAAAATGATCCTGGGTTCGATTCCAGACAGATTTTGAATTTTATCAAAACTCCCGTTCTGCAACATCGTAGAGCTCATCCATCTAGAGAATCACGAGGATGTTAATGAAGGTCCTTTGTTATCTTTCAAAAGAGTGGTGACATGGCACCAGCAACGGAACAGAGCTTTTGTGAGGGACGTTGAGCGTTTGGTTAAAATAATATATGTTCATGTACCTGGCACATGAGGCAGCTAGTCGAGCTCACCACCTGCAATATGAGCCCCAAGGCGGCTTAAGTCAGTATTACAGTGCGAGAAAGATCCCCCATGTCTTTTGTAATCAAATTAACTACAATGGTGTAAAAAGAAGCAAGGTAGGATTCCAACACAAATATTTCATACAAAAAAATTACCCCCGTGTGGGGGTGACGGTCATCTCTATAATACCACAAGTTCTCAATGTTCAGTTCAGGTAACCGCGAAACAGTCCAAACTAACCGTTTAGATTGAAATAGTTCACAGAGATACACGAGGATAATACTACTAATGACATAATTAATAAATATGTATTGTTCATTTAGTACCCGGATTAACACATCAGAATCACCAGTAAGTGCAATACGTGGTTTTCCGGTCCGTCCACTCTCTGGGGACATTTCACTTCCGGTTGTAGAAAAAAAAAACGAAAAAAATAGGCTTAGCTCTCGGAGATTATGATAATCCCGTAGATTATTCTTCGCTGATTATAATGCAACTTTTAGAATGAAAATTGGTCAAGTATTTATAGAGATATTGAGGTTTGAAAAATCGTTAGAGCTAGAAAATTCATTAATTATTAATTCCACAGAAGTTTCGTGACACTGCACAAAGTAACATGTCAGGTATGAAAAAACATTTTGTATGCCAGATTCATTAATCATTAATTATGGAATGTACTCATTGATACATTAATCAGAAAGCCCGAAGCATGTAGCATAATTTATCACTTATCCCCTCATCCGGGATCCGTGGCCTCGCCCCACAGCCTGCAGCCCTATGTCCGCCGGTGATTATGTTAGATATCGGCACGATCGAGAGGAGCCTGCGAATTATCCCTGCTGATGCACTGAATTGATGCAATCGTTCGGCCAGAATATTCGTTGTCAAGATGTTGCGTGATTAAATCACCAATACAGTCACTCAAATTTATACCGCCGACATACTTCTTAACAATCATCTTCGCCCCAGAAACCACAGCCAATCTGAACCACGCTGGCCACTGCTCAGACGCCATGACCGGACTACTGCGCAGTTCTACTACGCAGTTTGGTTAAAGATGACTCAGCATTTTGGCGCGCGCACAAAATTATATTTTGAAAATAAATGCCGACGTTTACATTTCGGGTTTTGAATCTTTTGCACCTTCGGCGGAAAATGTATAAATATAAAAGGCTAATAATGTGTTTTATATTTTTATTTCATTTCTCCTTCCTTGCGAATCGCATCGGCGTTTTTGGCCATCTTCCAGATCACGTGACGATCAAACGGGAAGGAAATTCAAAAATCTGTCCGGTTAGATACAAGATAATATTTTTTACTATCATAATCAATAAACAGTTGCCGAATATCTTGTAAAATGGCAGACTAGATAGGTTTTGAAAATGGCGATTTTTATAACTTACGTGACCTCGTCCCTGAGCTTGAACCCGGACAAAAGTTATATCGTTGTGCAACACTCATCGACCTCTACCCACATACCAAGTTTCATCAAGATCGGGAAGAAGAATTGTTGACGGACGTACGGACGGACGGACATTTGGTCCGGCTTTATGAGGTCATCTTGGTATAGATGACCTAAAAAGCAATCAATTGCAATCAGAATAAATATACAGCCAGGTAGATATTCCCCTTCCCCCACCCCCCCCCCCACCTCCAAGGCAAAAATCTCAACAGGCCCCTGTAATGACCAGATGATGAGAATCAATCACCAAATATTGATCACAGAACACAGGGCCTTATCCTTAAAGGCTTTTTACTTAGCAAAACCTACAAGCAGTAGAAGTGGACTTTAGGGTGTGGCATGGAAGCAAAAGAAAAAAGGAAAATGCGAGTGGAGGATCGGTGAAAATAAATGGAGAAGGAAGGAGGGGGAAAGGAAGTGAATCCACCGGGTTGACGTCTACACTGTTTTGGAGGGATCTAAATGGTGCTGGGATCGACTCCACCACTCCCTTGGCTGTATCAACTCCAGATCTGGACTCTGTTGGTGCTGAGCAGTGGCCGCATGCTCATGGTCACAGGAATGTATCTGGTTAAGTGATTAGTCAGCACCCAGGATACGAGCTACGCACTCCTGGTGCCTTACGGGTCACTCTCTCCTTCACAGTTCCAACGCATAGCCTTCATTCAACTGTCTCACAAAGAGCATCTGCTGTTATGGTCATTCGGGCTGCATCTGCCCAAGAAAAGAGGTCCAATCACCCCTGCGCCTTCCACACCGCTATCCGTCCGCCACGACAGAATGCAGAACAGTTGTCAGGTTTTGACGAGAAACTGCCATCACCAGCTCAAAACATCAAAAACAGTGGCCAAAAAAAAGGGAAGAACCAATTGCTTGTATTAACCACTCGTGGATTTCTGGTGAACTTGACGACACACAATACGGTTCGGAACATTTATTTACACAAACGACTTATTAGTGCCCAACAGGTTTTACCAGAGGGGACTATAGGTTTGTACTCCATCTGTCCGTCGGTCTATCCCACCTGTGGTTTTTTAGACTTTTTTTCCCATACCCATAAACATTGGGTTTCTCAACCGGGTGTCCGAGGACCCCAAGGGGGCCGCAGAATGTAGCCAGGATGTCTGTGAGATGGCAGGGGGAAATAATTGACTCAGTTGAGTGTTTACCATATTTTGCTTCCGTTGGTCAATTTTTGTACAACACATCCATAATATTTCGAAATTATATGGATGTGTTATACGAAAAATTAACAATTCCATTTTTCATATCTTGTCCAAACACACCGCATGGCGTATTTACATCATTATGATGACTGATATAAAGAATTAGATTCTCGCTAAATATAGTTATAAGATTTGCTTTTTTCTATATTTAGATTTTTTTTTTCAACGAAAGAAGCATGCCGACGAAGAAACAACGATGACGTCATACGCATAAATTACACCAACACATCACCTCCAAACTAGGAGGCATCCGTATGGTCCTCAAGCCTTTGCAGACTGAGATTAAAGCCTATGGTCACGGATAGACGAAAGCAGAGATGTCGATCGAGATTTCGCCAAATATTGATCCCTTATTATGGGCCCATCAGGACAACAAACTGCTAGTCGTTTATTTGTGACCGTATTAGGCTCATTAAAATAACTGAATCGAACCACCTAACTTGATGAGGCAGCAGGGCACAGATCGAGTCCCATACAGATGCCTCCGAGATTAACCACAGAGCCACCACTTTTGTCTTCTGCTTCACTGTCAATGGCATAGTTGAGCTACGGAGCTGGAAATCCCAGGGAACAAATACCATGATAACACCACCAAACCCTGAAAAGGAAAACAGTATCGGTCCAAAAACAAAGAAATGGCAGGAAGTCGAAGTTGTATCAATCATTTTGAAACACCCTGTACTTAGAGATACTCACTCACCTTCTAATTGTACAAATATGAGGTACTCGGTTGAAAAACACAAGATAGCGTGTAACTGTGGCTAGCACCAGTTAGCATATGTGGCCGACTTTAGCACATTCTGCACAGACAATCATACAGACAAGCAGACCCAAATGCAATACCCTCCCCTATGGCAACGATAAAAAAAGATGTATGGTTCCTACTCTGTTCAGTTTAGATCAAGAGAAGTAACAGACAGACAGACAAACAAACGGACCCAAATGCAATACATTCCACCGAGGGTACTAAATGCTCATTTTGCACCTGCACCGGCCAAGTTTTGAAAACTTGCAGCAGATGACATGGACAGTGTTAAATTGCACAAAATATTGCCTAAATATTTATATCACATTTGTGGTATTTTCAAGTTCCTTTTACTCACACCGACTCGACAAGATAGGCGAGAAGATCCGCAACTTGTGGACTACAGTAGGTCAACTGCACATCGTACGTGAGTCTTTGCAGGAGCTGTAAACACTGAAAGCAAAACAAAACCTTTAAAACTCAAAGAAATGAAGGGAATCTACACACACAAGAGAGACAACACATTGGACATGGCAAACTGAAATCCACTCACGTTCTAAAGTACCGTTCTGATAAAATCCTCATGGCAGTATCATGGTTCTATCGACTTAAAGATTTTTTCCAACATTCCTTTCCCGTGTCCTTCGAGCAAAGTCCGTCATTTTGGACCCCGTTATGGTGTCCACAAAGTTCAGGTGATTGTTAAACATTTCTCCTTAGCTGAAAATATTCCTTATGGACCTCAGTATCAGAGGTTGCACTCGTATAGATGCATGCATGTGATAGCTTGGAGGTAAGCGCACTCGTCTTTGAGCCGTCTAGCTCGATTTCTACGCAGCTATAAACTGCTATCCTGGTGTGTTGCATTTGAGACCCTGAAAATTGTAAGAATTTTTTTTTTTAAACCTGAATTAAACTGCACAATCTCTATAATTGATGGAACAGTGCAATGAGGCATTAAAGGGAGTTGAACAGTTTCTACAATAACTAGAAGGGCACTCGGTAGAGCACATACCTCCGCCATGCAATTATTGATCCAATAGAACATATCAGGCCCAACAAATACATCGTTTTTAGCCCCATTTCTCAATAGTGAAGAATCACTTTAAAAATTAAATAAATCTCATGTCCAGATCCTGACTTGGATCTTCACCAAAATTGAAACAATTCATCCTCGTCACACACCCAATGTGTCACACACCCAATGTGTCACACACCCTCGTCCTCGTCCACAAAGTTTAATCCGAATCCGTCTACAACTTTTTGACATGGCCTGCACACAAACAAACAAACAAGCAGTCATAGACTGGTACTTACGAAATCGTCAACTTGACTTCTGACCTTGTCTAATAAAAGCTCTCTCTAGAGAAGGTAGTGACACAAACCAGAAGTTTCTACGATGATTCTGTACCAAACCATCAAAAATCAAATGTTTCACCTCACTGTGACCTTGACCTTTGACCGATTTTGACCAAAATCTAATCAGCGCTAGCCATCACCCTCCTGAATCACGTGGTGTAATTTGACATTGGTAGCTTCTTCTGTTCTCGAGTTATCGTACCTACAAACAAACAAACACACAAACAAACACACAAACAAACACACAAACAGATGACGGAAATCATCAATATACTTATGAAATCTAAAGATTTCGTAAGTAACAAGCAGTCATAGACTGGTACTTACGAAATCGTCAACTTGACCTCTGACCTTGTCTAATAAAAGCTGTCTCTCGAGAAGGTAGCGACGCAAACCACAAGTTTCTTCGATGCTTCTGTACCGAACCATCAAAAATCGAATGTTTTGGATGTTTGACCTCACTGTGACCATGACCTTTGACCGATTTTGACCAAAATCTAATCAGCGCTAGCCATTACCCTCCTGAATCACGTAGTGTAATTTGACATTGGTAGGTTCTTCCGTTCTCGAGTTATCGTGCCTACAAACACACAAACAGAGTCCGTAAGTGATCAATATACTTACGAAATCTTTAGATTTCGTAAGTAATAACAAACAGGGGTGAAAACATAACTTCCTTCCACCTTCGGTGGTGGAGGTAATAGAAGACAAGTTTCTTCACAGGGTGAGAGAAACTGCAATGGAAAACAGCATAGTTTGATGTTACCTCCAGAGGGCGCTTCGAACACAACGATCATAAACCTTGCTAACAGAGGAAACGGTAAGACGAGGTTTTCAAGTGAAAATCAAACCAGCTTAGATATTTCTCTGTAACCAGATTCCAGAAAAGGTCTCATAAAAATCTGGTCTGGTTGCAGGACTGCATTGAATGTGAGGATCAGAAAGTGCAACTAACTAGAGATTACTTATATAGAGGAGAAAGGGTGGTTGAGGTCAGAGTGTGGTCTTCAACTACGGCTAACAGGACTGAGTGCACTTGGTCTTTAAATCTTTCGAGTAGAGAAGCAATGGCTGCAATGGCCTGCAAGAGGCCACAATACCCAATGCATGACACCTTCAGCAGTTATGCTCCATGCTAAATATTTGGTTGATCGTGAAAATACCGAGTGCATTCCCATACAAATAGCAATTGGATGAACTACCATGGCTCCCAATGAGATGTCCTGGGCAGAACAACAGCTGACCGTGTGCCGCTCCAAGGCAAATTTTCCTTGGTATCCCTCAATTACTTATGAGGCATTTTAGGAAGTAAAATAAAAATTTTCTTCACAAGCAAATTAATAAATGGAAAATTCAAAACTTTTGTCATTAGTGTCATTCTGTTGTTGTGTGAATTTGATTTTGTCACCCTCTCTTCTCTTCCGTCCTCTATTTTTCTGTTTATTGTTATTTTCGATGCTTACGATAAACAGATTTATGATTTTCATTGTCACACCGTCAATGGCACAGGAAGCTTCATGTATGTAACAATATCCGTTGATGCATTTTGTTCATACTTGCTTGTCCAACTTCATAATGGTACTCTTCCGTGAGAGTATATCCCCTCCCAAACTCCCCCACCCCTCCCCCTCCCCACCACCACTCACACCCTAAACCAATCATCCTGTACTTATTCTTCTTCTTAAATGGCCACAATTATTCCCATATTCGTGTGGGGTTGGCTGGGGGGACTTTTGACCCAAGTCCTCACGAGCTGGCAGGCCAGGCCTGATGTTCGACTAAAGTCAGGGCAGGGATTTGTAATTTGGCCAGGGTGTCGGTGATAGCTTGCCTACTCTTCATGAAGAATACCATGGGGGTGTTTAATGTCTGTCCACCAAATAATGCCAGAAGATGGGATTCCCGTTTAACGTCCATCCGAGGGACGGCACACACATTGATGAATCGCCCTGGCTGTAAAACACCGGAATAACAGTTTATAGCTGGGTCAGGATTTGAAATCAGACGAAACAGCTTAGAGATGAGTATGTGTACCTGAAAGCCATCCTGCCAGCCCCCTGTCATTCATTCTTTAAATGAGCCTCAAATTAAAAACAAAATCCCAACCAAACAAAAGCACAAGGCCTGTCTAACAATTCATTATCTATAATTTTGCTCCCTTTCCCATGAAAACATTTTTCATAATGGTTTTATGAACCATTATCCACAGATAATGTGGCTTTCTAGGAGTTGCATTTGATGTGAAATCACGTAGTGTAATTTGACATTGGTAGCTTCTTCCGTTCTCGAGTTATCGTGCCTACTAACACACAAACACAAACAGAGTCCGTAACTGATCAATATACTTACAAAATCTTTAGATTTGACATTGTGGATGTCCTTAAAAAAATCCGCAACTGTAAAGCCTGTGTCAGGTCAGATTCTTACCCCTATGATTTTGACGAGGCAATGCATCATGAGCCAATACCATTCATTTGAGATTAATTATGCTCATCATAGCCATACCAATTTGTTTGTTTACAGCTCATAAGCTCCAGTTAAAAAAAAAACTTTCATAAACCTCGACAAAACAAACTGCAAACACGAAGTGAATGGAGGAAAACTGAAAGAAAAAAAATCCTCAAACCTGTGCAAGTATCGAATGTGGGTCACAAGCGGACAATGAGTGAACCAGTCTGGCCAGTGCCCCTGTAAGATCCAACGTACATCGTAGGGTATCAAGAACCTCCTTCTTTGCAGCTGGGGAAAAGCACAATGATATCACAACAGGGACTAAGTTACACCAATCTATCACTTATGATGACACGTTGGAGGATAACAGGCAGAGAAGGAAGGCACAGATTTAAAGCCTTAAATTTTAACGCCTGACGATTGTACACTCCATCCCAAAATTGGATTATCAGATGAAGTTGTTCTATCATAATCAATGACAGATATTGTGACTACAATATCTTGAAGTTGTGGTTTATAACCAGGGGTTCACATAACTGGTACTCAGGTACTCTAGCATGGTAAAAAAAAAACTAAATGCGTACTTCAAAGATGCTCCGAAAGCTCAAAAGCGTACCAGCACAACAGAAGCTTTTGATGGAAGGTTTTCTCATCAAGTGTAGATAAGATTCCTCCATGATAATTCTGATACATTGATATACTTATACTGTGATTTCAAAATTTAAGTGCACAAAATTAAGTTTATAAATGATAAAATTATAAATTATATCACAACTTATAAGATAAAAACAATACTCCGAAGGAGAACACGTGAATGGAGAGGAAGAAAAGGAGGTATTCTCAGCAACTGTAAGATTCTTCTGTGATAATTCTGATAAGTGATGTACTGTGATTTCAAAATTAACTTCATAAATGATAACATTATAATTTACAAGTTATATTGGAGGTTTATAAGTTGTAAGATTTAAAAAAAAAAAAAAAAAAAAATCGATCGAAGGAGAACACGCGAAAAATGAGGAAGAAGGGGAGGTTCAGGAGCGTCTGGAATGAAAAAAAAAGCACAGCTTGCGAGTGTCTTGTTTGGAGCGGACGTTCTGAGAGAGAGCGCTTACAGAGGAGCAAGATGCGTACTAAGCTGAGAGGTACTTTAAAAAAAAAAAAAATCCAAAAAAAAAAAATCAGAGGACCGCTTGGAAAAGCAGATGAGCACGCTTGAAGCTGACAGTTTTTTTTTTCCACACGTACCAAACCATTTCTGCTGTGTGAACCCCTGTTTATAACCCCAATTATAATAATCATAGGAAGAAATAAGGTATCCTAATGTTACGATTCCCAAATTGTCTTTGCACAACCTCTGCCTCAGCCGTTTTAGCTTACGGCCTCAAAATCATTGTCAGCTTTTTGGATCTGGAGACCGCATCTGAAATAAATAAATAAGCTACGTATATTGAGAACTATTCGTGCAGAGTTGCCTCTCCCCCACCCCTCTCCCTACCACCGCCAAATAATGGTTAATGCTGTAATTCCACTGACAAATACACCCTTCTGTGTTTGACTTGCAGCCTACCCCCTTTTGATTCCAAGTGGTATCAAAATGAAAGTGAAGGACGGAATAGGACGGTTTGTACCCAGTTGCGAGAGCAATCCCACAGCCTTGGCACATATTGCTGGGTTCGTCTGGAAATCCAAAACAAGCTGGACAAGGCCATTCAAGCACTCAGTGGGAAGCACTTCCGCCAAGGAGAAATACGCGCAGATGTTTTTGTTTGCAGATATTGCCTGAGGAATGGTCATGAAAGGGCAGCAAAGGTTAAAATAATAAAAAGGTGATTGGAAGAAAAACACAGAATTATCACAAAGTGAAAAAGCAATGTGGAATGTTATAATATCTCACATCGAACACATAAAATATTAAATCTCAAAAATACATTTTGAAGTCGATATATACAAACTGAAATGGTAAAGATAAAAGGCCTTTTAGTTGTCTCCTAACCCATCCTCCCCCTCCTTCTCCTGTGTGTGATGTCCCCTATTCTTTCCTCTCCCACCAGCGTAGGACTATGTCCCGTTATATCTCACCTACTCTTCCTGGTCGTGTCAAGTACTCAACACTCCTTCCATCTACATCTTACGTCTAGCTGTCGAAGCAGTTGCTGCACATTTCCTTCATTGGAGTTGTTTCTGTACTGTGCTGAGGCCAAGAGAAAGCCCTTCACACATGCTGCGGAGTCCATGACGCATGCGACAGTAGCACAACCAGGGTGTTAGCTTACCTACGGAGGGAGAAATAAAAAACAGCATAAATGTTCCAAAAAACACCACCAATAAACCACTGTCTTTTTACTCACATGTTTGTACTTCATCAGGTCATCAAATCAACCTAACAATACTCATTATTTTTCTTACATTATCACCCCCTCCCAGCCCCTGTCCACCTCCCTATTGTCCAAACTTTTCAGAAGAGCTTCAGGATGACATGTAGAGGAAAAAAAAAAAACCAAACATTTTACGTGTACGTACAGTGGGGTGCAAAAGTACGAGTCAGGTCAGGTATGGGAGCATGCGCCGGAGCAGCACGTCACTGCATCCATTTTACGCCAGTACTGCAGGGGCCTCCGTCTGGCCGTCCCCCAGGCAGATGCCTGGCCAATCCCAATCTCCTTGAGATGCTGATTAACCTGCTGCAACCACGAGGCACGTGGTCAGCCCATTGGCCTCCTCCACTAACGAGGCTCTCTCGCTGAGAGAATCTGGTGAGCAGGATCAGTGTCAGGAAAACGAGCCACATGTCCATACAGCCGCAGCTGACGATCACGGACCATGCAGGTAACAAATATGATTTTAGTCTTTCTCAGCAACCGCTGATTGGACACAAAATCCGACCAGTGATAGCCAAGGATTCTCCGAAGAGACCTGGTACCAAAGGAATTAACTCTCTGTCTCAGATCCCTGGTCACAGTCCAAGTCTCACATCCATGGAGAAACACTGGAGTTGGAGGTAAAATAACTGTTTTCATCATGGAGGAGGGGGGGAAGCTATCGATATCGATAAAAATTGAAATAGACGGAGCATACTTTCAACAATTTAGACCCCTTAAGACCCTATAGACCCCAACTATAATTGGAATTTACCTTTTGGACGTTTAGACTATTACACTCCTCAAGACCATTTAAACCCCTTCAACACTTTAGAGTTTAAACCGTCGAAAACAAAAACCCGTTAGAATGCTGAGATCCCTTGATTATTGAGACCCTTATACCCTTTAAAACCCTAAGACCTTTTAAGACACTTTTTAAACCCTTTGGACACCTTTCGACATTTACATCCTTTAGACCCTAGCAACTTTTGGAACGTAACCTTTAGACCTTCTCATGGCCCTTTAAAGCCCCATGGACACCTTACATTTGGAGACCCTTTCAACACTTTAGACCCTTCGACCTGTAGACCATTTAAATATCCTTTCAACACTTTAGACCCTTCCACCTGTAGACCATTTAAATACCCTTTCAACACTTTAGACCCTTCGACCTGTAGACCATTTAAATATCCTTTCAACACTTTAGACCCCTTCGACCTGTAGACCATTTAAATATCCTTTCAACACTTTAGACCCTTCGACCTGTAGACCATTTAAATATCCTTTCAACACTTTGGAACCTTACAGTGAGGAGTTAGACACTTGCACCCTTTTGACCTCTTTCTATCAATTCAGTTTAAGGACCCGCGCTCATCCTCCAGTTTTCATTGCGCGAATAAAATCCTGTGATCAGGCCTTTCAGCCTGATGTAATCGCAACCCCCCCTCCTTGAACAACAACACGACTACATTGCCCGAGCTCACCGATTCCCGCGCCCTATTCAAACCGCCGAGCGCATGACGTACTTCCGGTTAGCTCTTCCTCCACGAACTTCATTCGATCACGTTAACTCGGACTTGACAGTAAATCGGTTAAATTGGTATTAACTTGCGACAATATGTTCCTTAATGTAGCTTTTTTTAAACGTATTTCACAAAATAGAAACACCAGTCAACAATTTAAGAGACGATAATACACCGCTCTAAAAAGTCTTCGTCGACACTTCATTTATGGTTTCTTCGTTAACGTAAAACGATTAACTCAGATTCGTTTCAGAGAAAATATTAATTGCAAAAGTTCCTCCGAAATGGTTTGTTCGTGGTTAGACGGAATTCTTAGTCCGGTATGGCTTAACTATCCTGACTACAGAAGTCACGCAGTTGTCGAACGGCGCACTTACCTCAACCATTCAACAAAGCCTCACTATCAATATCAACCACGACGAGAATAAGGACCAAGTCCGTGTAATTAGACTCGATACGAGTGAACCAATCATGGACCTGTTTCTATATCCGTGGCCTGTCCAGAAATATGTTTGTGTGAATCATGGATTCTCTCCAGACTCCAATCCGGATGAACGGTGAAGGTCGCCATCCTTAAATTTAGCCGTGGGACGCATCATGGTGTGCGTGCGGAACAACACATTCAGTGTCGGACTGTATACCCGCATTTCACGGGTTCGACCCGCTTTGTTTGTGAGAACCTGCAGACCCGTCCTCGTGTCCTCCATCGTCAAAACGCAATGTTTCCATCGCTTCCATTCCACTCACAATCACTGACGGTTGAGACGCACACTGCGACCTTGAGACGACACGCAAGATTACAAGGTGTCACTCAAGAGTCAAGTAAATCAAGTCAGTAATAAGAATAATCAATCACTCGAGTAAAATGGCTTTGTGACGTCATAAGCATCCCCTCACTGAAGACCACGTCATCACCCTCAAGGATTCCGTGTGCCGTGTCACTTCCGATCACGTGTCACGTCTAATCTATCTATAATTCCAGCAATGTGTGTGTGTGTGTGTGTGTGTGTGTGTGTGTGTGTGTGTGTGTGTGTGTGTGTGTGTGTGTGTGTGTGTGTGTGTGTGTGTGTGTGTGTGTGTGTGTGAGACCGACCGCTGTTTCTTGACAACCACTGACCTCCGATCTAATTGAAACTTGCCAGGTATATTGCTGGGGACCTGAGGATGTGCCTTTTCAAGGTTTGATATTAATCGGACAAGTGGTTCCCAAGTTACAGCCATTTATTTACCAACCAATGACAGGACACGGTGCTATGACATCATATTGACGTCACAACTCTTCTTCTTCTTCGTTTAATATGACGTCACAATTGATGCTGGGGACCTGAGTATGTGCCTTTTCAAGGTTTGATATCGTTCTTCATCCGTTTCAGCTGGTTCCCAAGTGTTTCCCAAGTTATGGCCATTTATGATACGGTTGGTCCGATCTAATTGAAACAATTCCCCAATCCAGTCATCGTTTACGAGAGCGAAGGAACGAAGCTGCGCGTCATGCACGTGCAATGGAATCAGACTAAGCACAAGCTGCCTGCTTGACATGCGACACTACGCGCGTGACAAGGCGTCGTGCAGCTGAAACGGATGAAACACGAGCTGCTCGCTTGACAGACAACACTAGACGTGAGGCAAGGTGTCGTGCAGAAGAAACGGACGAAGCACGAGCTGCTCGTTTGACACGCGACGCTACGCACGTGACAAGGCGTTGTGCAGAAGAAACGGATGAGGAACGAGCTGCTCGCTTGGAAGACAACACTGAACGCGAGGCAAGGCATCGTTGAGAAGAAATCCCTCACCAGCGAGAAGACCGGCAAGTAAGGGATGCCCTGTGCCATCAGGACGTACACCGTGCGAGACTAGAGCAGGCTCACCATGAGAATCGCGACCTTGCTCGATACGATGATACCGATTTCTTCCGAGAGGAACTTCATGTTGAGTACAGGCACGCGTTGAGCAGGACCTCATCTATCTATAATTCCAGCAGTGTGTGTGTGTGTGTGTGTGTGTGTGTGTGTGTGTGTGTGTGTGTGTGTGTGTGTGTGTGTGTGTGTGTGCGTGTGTGTGACCGCTGTATCTCGACAACCACTGGTCCGATCTAATTGAAACTTGCCGGGTATATTGCTGGGGACCTGAGGATGTGCGTTTTCAAGGTTTGATATTAATTGGACAAGTGCTTCCCAAGTTATGGCCATTTATTTACCGACCAATGACATGACACGTTGCTGCGTAGGCGTGGCAGCGTAGGCCGGTGCGCGGCTGGCCGACAATGATATCACGGGCCCTACCGGTTACATGGCAGCGAATGTCATGGCAAGCAAAGACAGGGAGGTAAACTTGATTTTAATTTGGATTTTAATTAACTCTGTGTGTGGAAGTGTGGTTGGCGTGAAAACGTGAGAGCGAAAGAACGACCTGTGTGGTTGTCGTTTTTGGCTTGCGGGTTTAAAGTATTTTTTTGGTACGTACGTTTTTTTTTTCTTCTCTCTTCTCTGTGTTTTTCCTTGTGATGACATTGCAAAAAGGCAAAATACGTTGGCGCTAATTGAATAATTGGCCATTAAAACTAAATTGCGAATAATCGTAACTGCGATATGCGAACTTCCGGACAGTGAGGACTTGACTTCCGGATGACGACTTATTGTATTTTTTCTCGATTTATCGACTTACTCTATTCTTTCATTCGCGATTTCTGTACTTTCTAGCTTTTCTTAAACACAATGCTCCCAAATTCAGTCGGCGTTTACGACAGCGAAGGAACGACCTGTGTATTTGTTTGAAAGTTTTTTTTTTTTTGGTTTGCATGTACGGTCACGCACGTACGGGCACGTGAGAGCGAAGGAACGGCCTGTGTGGTTGTTGTTTCTGGCACGCGATTTGAAAGATTTTTTTGGAGCGAAGGAACGGCCTGTGTGTTTGTTGTTTCTGGCACGCGGTTTGAAAGTTTTTATTTTTTTTTGCACGTACGGCCTCGCATGTACGGCCACGCACGTACGGCCATGCAAGAGCGAAGGAACGGCCTGTGTGGTTGTTCTTTCTGGCACGCGGTTTGAAAGTTTTTTTATTTTATTTTTTGCATGTACGGCCACGCGCGTACGGCCACGCACGTACGGGCACGCGAGAGCGAAGCAACGGCCTGTGTGATTGTTTCTGGCACGCGGTTTGAAAGTATATTTATTTATTTATTTTTTGCACGTACGACCACGCACGTACGGGCACACGAGTCGAAGGAACGACCTGTGTGGTTGTTGTTTCTGGCACGCGGTTTGAAAGTTTTTTTTTTTTTGCACTTACGGCCACGCACATATGGCCACGCATGTACGGGCATGCGAGAGCGAAGGAACGGCCTGTGTGGTTGTTTCTGGTATGCGGTTTGACAGTTTATTTATTTATTTTTTTGCACGTACCGCCACGCACTTATGGACACGCATGTACGGGCACACACAAGTAAATAAAATAAACGATAAAGAGCAATCCGAGACTGCAGACCCTCGCTAGAGCTTGTTTTGTGTGGTGTTTGTATAGTTTTGTGTGGTTTATTTTGTGTAGCGTTTGTGTACTGGTGTGTTACATAATCAACTAGAAGGACACTCAATAGAGTACATACTTCCACCCTGTAATACCTGATCCATGAGAACATATCTGGCCCAATACGTTTTTGAGATATCGTGCTGTATATCGGTTTAGCCCTGTCTCTCAATGGTGAAAAATCACTTTCAAAAATTCTAGTAGCCGGATCCGGATCCAGATTTCACCAAAATCGAACCAATTTGTCGTGGTCACACACCCAACCTGCCCACCACGTTTCATCCGAATCCATCTACAAGTTTTTGAAATATCATGCTGTATTTGTTTAGCCCTATCAATGATGAAGTATCACTTAAAAATTATCAGATCCGGATCCGGATCCAGATCTTCACCCACATTTAAACAGTTCGTCCTTGTCACACACCAAACCTGTCCACAAAATATCATCCAGATCCGTCCACAACTTTTTGAGATATCCTGTACACAGACAAACAGACAAACAGATAGAAAGGGGGTGAAAACATAACCTCCTTCACCTTCCGTGGCAGAGGTAACAAGAAAAAGAGCAATCAGAGATTGCAGACCCTCACCAGGACTTCTTTTGAGTGGTGTATATTAAAAGGTTTTCGGGTAAATATAATATGGCTGCCAACCACATAACCGTCATATGTGTGAACCTTTTGTTCCTCATGGACAGGTAGTCATACGTGTAAAGTTTTACCTTGATTTGTTTCGCCACTTCAGAGAAGATTTTTGAAAATTATTTTTCAACAATATGGCTGCCAAATCACGTGACCAATGATGTCATCAAATTTATTTCTGTGGACCATTTTATCCCTCGATGACCCTCAAAAATTTTCATACTGATCAGATGTAGCGTTCTACATATGTAATTGTGACGTCATAACAAAGGCACCTATTCTGTCATAAAATATCTCACTGATTCCCCATGTCTCGTACTTCTCATGTGCCAAGTTTCAATTTTTTCCTTGGTGCGGTTTCAGAGATACAGAGGTCCAAAGTTTTTCTGTTTTCCAACATGGCTGCCAGAACACGTGACCTATGACGTCATAAATACAATTAAACCATTATGCATGAGTCGTCACACCTATGGTGAAAATTTAATCTCAATCCGACAAGGAGTAACAGGGAAACAGACAGACAAACAAGAAGAAGACGTCGTGCAGAGCACGATACTTGCAAAATCCATAAAACAAGTTTGACCTCAAAAATAATTGGTGGTTGAATTCAGTGACCAAATATGCAACTCCTCTTCAAATTTCAACTCAATCGGATGAAAATTGAGGATTTTATAAATACCACCTTAGTTGTTGACCCTTGGCCTGTGTTGACCTTTTGACCTTTTAACCTCAAAACAATAGGCTTCTTCCTTATGACAAAACTCTACTATGTGGTGAAGTTTTGTGTAGTTCGGTTTATAATTGTGATCTGTAGGCGACAAACAGGCAAGCAGACAGACAGACAGACAGACAGACAGACAGAAAAACAAAATCGATTAACTAATATACTTGAAAAATATTCGATTTTGCAAATAACAAACAAACAAACGGACCCAAACGCAATACCCTCTCCTTCGGCGAGGGTAACCTTAAAGATGTCATGCAGAGCATGATATTTGTGAAATCCCGAAAACAAATATGACAATACAAATTAGTGATAGTTGAATTCAGTGATATGATATGCAAACCCTATTGAAATTTCAAGTAAATTGGATGAAAATTGAGGATTTTAGAAATTTGGCCCATGTTGACCTTTTTACTTTTAGACCTCAAAATGAATTAGTGCTTGAATAATTCAAGCACCAATTCATATTAGGTCACTAAATAGATTTAGGTCACTAGATTGGTCACTAAACAGATTTAGGTCACAATTCATGATCGGTCACGTGATTTGCATATAAGGTCACGAAATTCAAGTTGAATTTAGTGACCTCATATGCAAATCCTGTTCAAATTTTAAGTCAATCGGATGAAAATAGAGGATTTTAGAAATTTCCACCCAAGTTGTTGACCTTTGGCCTATGTTGACCTTTTCACCTTAAAAAGAGTAGGCTTCTTGCTTATGCCAAACTCTACCATGTGGTGAAGTTTCGTGAAGATCGGTTTAAAATTGTGACCTGTAGGTGATTGACAAACAAACACAAACAGACCGACAGGCTGAATAACAAAATCGACTGACCAATATACTTGAAAAATCTTCGATTTTGCAACAGATAAATAGGGACGAAAACATGACCTTCTTCCACCTTCAGTGATGGATGTTATATAACCCTATCACTGCCATGATTGAATGTGCCACGTACCGTACAAGTATGTATTTTGGTTGACAAGAGTTCCCTGGTCTCAAATGGCACAGACTAAGCAAACCAGGATATAAAGATAGACCGATTGAAGCTAGTGGAGGGAAGCCAGTTCAAAGTTTCTAAATTTGGATGATGTATTTGTTACCCACGCATTCGTACCGCTGTCAATGCGATTCAAGAACTCCATGGACAAGTCCATCAGACAGCCTTGCAAGTTTGCAACGTGTCCTCATAATACAAACAAACAGTTCGTGCCTGTAATTATGCAAATTATCAAAACAGTCATAAGTTTGTGCCATTTTGGGGCTTATTGCGTATCTCACTCTTAGTCCAAGATCATCCACAGATGTGAATTCTTTATTCCTTCGGTTTCAACACAAGGACATGATGAGTATATAGTACACGCCTCATGGGATCGACCACACTGAGAAGATGACAAGAGGAAAAGTGGTCGCACTATAAGTGTACGTGTGTGTGTGTGTGTGTGTGTGTGTGTGTTTGTGTGTATATATCTTCTATCTATACTAATAAATGGCTGTGTGTGCTTGTGTGTGTGTGTGTGTGTGTGTGTGTGTGTGTGTGTGTGTGTGTGTGTGTGTGTGTGTGTGTGTGTGTGTGTGTGTGTGTGTGTGTGTGCCTGCGTGGTTATATGTATATATCTTCTGTCTATACTAATAAATGGCTGTGTATGTTTGCGTGTGTGTGTGTGTGTGTGTGTGTGTGTGTGTGTGTGTGTGTTTGTGTGTGTGTGTGTGTGTGTGTGTGTGTGTGTGTGTGTGTGTGTGTGTGTGTGTGTTTCCTCCATAATGCCAAAACATAAAACCTAGCAGCCTGAAAGTTTGCATGCATATGAAGAAAACTCCAAGGAAGAGCAAGAGTGAAAATTAGGTGTATGGATTAATTAAAACACTCTTTTTGAAGATAATTAACGGCTTTATTTAATTATATCCTTTATCAGGCATATCCTCGGCCACCTCGCTCTTTGGGGGTCTCAAGGCATCTCCTGGGTCACCTCGTTGGGGTCTGAAGCCACTAAGTGTTTTTTTGCTTGTTCAACCATGCCTTTGACTTGGAACAGGCCACAACGATTATGAAATGATAAAGTTTTTGGTTTTTTTCACTTTCCTCACTCGTATTATTGAATGCCTGTTCATCATAGTTACGAATCGCTTTTGTAAGTACTATAGTTTTCAAATTATGAGCTTGGAGCGATTTCATGCATTATATGATGTCATTTTCCACGATGTACTCTCAAAGACGAATTAAAGTATATCATCGAAATATTGTTTCTGTTTTGAGGATTGGATATTGTCCGCAATAAAGAAGGGTAGAAATCTGGAGTGAAATCTGATAATTTAAAGAAATAACGAGTCTTAAAACTCAGCTGATACACCTATTTACTGAAATAAGTAAGGCTATGTTTCCTCCTACTCCATATTTACACAAGAAAATGTGAAATTTCCAAAGCATTAAACTTATCTTCTTTTACTGTTTGGAAAATTATATTGAGTGAACAAAAAATATCTGCTTGACATCACACCCTGTCCCCCAGAGGGACTGCTTATTCATTGCATCAGCCAGATCTGTACCTATGTTTTTGGAGGCTTTGTGAGGTGCTCCACAAGGAGTCAAAGCAAATCTGCTGAAAAACGGATGTTTTAAATTAAAGTTATAACGTTATAGTGGGGCAACCTAGCTAAATATAGCATAACAATTGTGCATTTTGCTAGGAAAGCACCAAATTTGGCACACTAGTAGCCTATCATATTATGAACAGACTTGGATATTGGGCCATCTCAAATTCAACCGCTGATGGGTGTGGCAGCCATTTTCCACTGTTATGCTAAGCGAGTACTTCATGCTCCGCCATCCTGAGTGAGTGCTTCCTGCACTGTCATACTGAGCGAGTACTTCGTGCCCCATCATCATGAGTGAGTGCTTCATGCGCCATCATTGTGAGTGAGTGCTTCGTGCTCCGTCATACTGAGCGAGTGCTTCGTGCTCCATCATACTAATCGAGTGCTTCGTACTCTGCCATCCTGAGTGAGTGATTCGTGCTCTGCCATCCTGAGCGAGTGCTTCATGCTCCACCATCCTGAGTGAGTGCTTCATGCTCCGTCATACTGAGTGAGTGCTTCATGCTCCATCATCATGAGCGAGTGCTTCTTGCTCCGTCATCCTGAGCGAGTGCTTCATGCTCTACCATCCTGAGAGAGTGCTTCGTGTGCCATCATTCTGAGTGAGTGCTTTGTGCTCCGTCATACTGAGCGAGTGCTTCATGCTCCATCATACTGAGCGAGTGCTTCATGCTCCTTCATCCTGAGTGAATGCTTCATGCTCCGCCATCCTGAGCGAGTGCTTTGTGCTCCGTCATACTGAGTGAGTACTTCGTGCTCCGCCATCCTGAGAAAGTACTTTTTGCGCCATCAGTCTGAGCGAGTGCTTCTTGCTCCATCATACTGAGTGAGTGCTTCCTGCTCCATCATCATGAGCGAGTGCTTCTTGCTCCCTCATACTGAGTGAGTGCTTCGTGCTCCGTCATACTGAGCGAGACCTTTGTGCGCCATCATTCTGAGCGAGTGCTTCTTGCTCCGTCATACTGAGTGAGTGCTTCCTGCTCCTTCATCCTGAGTGAGTGCTTCATGCTCCGCCATCCTGAGCGAGTGCTTCGTGCTACGTCATACTGAGTGAGTACTTGGTGCTCTGCCATCCTGAGAAAATGCTTCGTGCGCCATCATTCTGAGCGAGTGCTTCTTGCTCCGTCATCGTGAGCGAGTGCTTCTTGCTCCAACATCCTGAGAAAGTGCTTCGTGCACCATAATTCTGAGCGAGTGCTTCTTGCTCCGTCATAGTGAGTGAGTGCTTTGTGCGCCATCATTCTGAGCGAGTGCTTCGTGCTCTGTGATACTGAGCGAGTGCTCCGTGCTCCATCATACTGAGCGAGTTCTTCGTGCTCCGTCATGCTGAGTGAGTACTTCATGCTCTGCCATCCTGAGAGAGTGCTTCGTGCGCCATCATTCTGAGCGAGTTCTTTGTGCTCCATGATACTGAGTGAGTGCTTAGTGCTACGTCATCCTGAGCGAGTGCTTCATGCTCTGCCATTCTGAGTGAGTGCTTCCTGCCCCCCCCCCCATCCTGAGCGAGTGCTTCATGCTCCACCATCCTGAGAAAGTGCTTCGTGTGCCATCATTCTGAGCGAGTGATTCGTGCTCCAAAATCCTGAGCGAGTGCTTTGTGCTCCGTCATCCTGAGTGAGTGTTTCGTGCTCCACCATCCTGAGCGAGTGCTTCGTACTCTGCCATCCTGAGTGAGTGCTTCATGCTCTACCATCCTGAGAGAGTGCTTCGTGTGCCATCATTCTGAGCGAGTGCTTCGTGCTCTGTGATACTGAGCGAGTGCTCCGTGCTCCATCATACTGAGCGAGTTCTTCGTGCTCCGTCATGCTGAGTGAGTACTTCATGCTCTGCCATCCTGAGAGAGTGCTTCGTGCGCCATCATTCTGAGCGAGTTCTTTGTGCTCCATGATACTGAGTGAGTGCTTAGTGCTACGTCATCCTGAGCGAGTGCTTCATGCTCTGCCATTCTGAGTGAGTGCTTCCTGCCCCCCCCCCATCCTGAGCGAGTGCTTCATGCTCCACCATCCTGAGAAAGTGCTTCGTGTGCCATCATTCTGAGCGAGTGATTCGTGCTCCAAAATCCTGAGCGAGTGCTTTGTGCTCCGTCATCCTGAGTGAGTGTTTCGTGCTCCACCATCCTGAGCGAGTGCTTCGTACTCTGCCATCCTGAGTGAGTGCTTCATGCTCTGCCAGCCTGAGCGAGTGCTTCGTTCTCCGCACCCTGTCACCCCGAGCGAGCTGGCGAGCGGTTCAAATCCTGTCACCCCGAGCAAGCGGTTCACGTCCCGTCACCCCAAGCAGGCGGTTCACGTCCCATTACCCCGAGCGAGCGGGGAAGCAGTTCGTGTCCCATTATCCCGAGCGAGCAGGTGAGCAGTTCGCGCCCTGTCACCCCCAGCAAGTGGTTTGTGCCCGTGACCCCGAGTGAGCGGGCCGGCAAGCGGTTCATGCCCCGTCACCCTGAGCGAGTGATCGAGTGGTTCACACCCCATCACCCCGACCGAGCAAGCGGGAAAGCGGTTCATGCCCCGTCACCCTGAGCGAGTGATGGAGTGGTTCACACCCCATCACCCTGACCGAGCAAGCGGGAAAGCGGTTCATGCCCCGTCACCCTGAGCGAGTGATCGAGTGGTTCACACCCCATCACCCCGACCGAGCAAGCGGGAAAGCGGTTCATGCCCGACACCCTGAGCGAGTGATCGAGTGGTTCACACCCCATCACCCCGACCGAGCAAGCGGGAATGCGGTTTGTGCCCCGTCACCCTGAGTGAGTTGTGAAATAACACCCAATTTCCGAGGCGTTTGCCGTATTAACGTGTTTTCTATGTGTACTAGCAGGGTTACCCGGCGTTGCCTTAGGTGTGGGGTGGGGGAACTGAGAAGTGGCAAAAGCAGGAGAGCCCCTCAGACACCACAGACAAAATGAGTGACAAATGCACTGTCCCACCATCATAGGATGACCAGGTATCCTGTATGTTATGGGTTCGTCCCGTTTAACACTTTGCGGGGACCCCATTTATATTTTCCAAAGCTCAAATCGCCCATTCACATGTGCGAGTCGCTCGGCAGAGATTGTGCAACAGTTAAAGTGACGTTTGTTTCTTCTGCTTCATCAACATCATGTAGGACACGGCACAACACAGTAGCATGGACAAGGCACGGCATCCTCTCTCAATTCCCCTTTACAGCATTCCCCTTTATTCTCACGGCATTCCCCTTTAAGCGATGTCAGATGATGTGAAAAATGATATCACATGTCCTGTAATGTACTCAATGAACAGGGACGAAGACTCTGAAGTGGGAACAGTAGGTTTCTTCTGGACATGGGCGGGTCACGTGACTCCCTTTAACCACGCCCCGATGCACCCATGTATGTATGCATTAGTATAAACTACTGACGCATCACATCTCTCTCCCCCCCCCTTTTTATATGTATTTTTTTACAAATGAAGACGCTCAGGAGGCTTACAGACACGAGCTGATCTTCTAAGGGCTAGTGGAGGGATGTCCTTGCTTGCAACTGCTGTGGGCTTCTCAATAAGGGGTACAGGGATGGAAAGGAGTTCAGGTACGTTGATGGGTGAAAAGCTTTCATGAGGAAAAACCTCAGGTTCAAACGCAGATGGTGTTAATACAGGAGTGGGTGACAAAGGCCACTTGAGCCAGTTCAATGTTTGTCTCCCCATGACGTGACCCAAGTTGGTCAACATGTTTACGTATGTATCTACCATCACACAACTTCACAAGAAACGTCATTTCACCAATGTTATCGATAATGATGCCAGAAAACCACTTGATTCCACATCCGGAGTTCAACACGTATACAGGATCATTGATCTGGAAGTTGTGGTATACAGACGTTTGGTCGTGATTACGTTTCTGTTGATACTTGTTATTCTCGACCTTGACCGTTACATCCAGGTGGACTAATGATGACTGTGTTGTTAAGTCATGACCCATCAGAAACTTGGCAGGTGAGCGACTGGTGGTTTGATGTGGTTTGGTGTGGTAGTTGAGCAATACACGAGCTACATGAGATTAAATGGAAGCTTCTTTGACACGACTTGGACCATTCTTGATGATCTGAACAGCATTTTCAGCTTGACCATTACTGGCAGGTTTGTAGGTGGCAGATGTGTAGTGCTTCATGCCATTCATTTTACAAAAGTTCTGAAAGTCTGAACTCATAAATGACAATCCATTATCTGATACAATGGAGTTTGGAATGCCATGCTGTGCGAACACGTACGTCGAGCTTCAATTGTTACAGCAGAGGATGAGGATGGCACCACGAGAGCTTCAATCCATTTGGAGTGGGCATCAACTACGATAAGGAAGAGCTTCCCTTGATATGGACCAGCATGGTCGATGTGTAGTCTGGACCATAGCTTTGATGGCCACAACCACATGGCCAATGGAGACTGTGGTGGTGTCTTGGCATGGGCTTGATAAGCGGAACAATGGCATGCATTGGACTCAATGTCACTGTCCAAACCAGGCCACCAAACATGGGATCGGGCAATCGCCTTCACAGTGACTATGCCTGGATGAGCATTGTGGAGTTCACTGATAATTTTCACGCGGAGTTTCAGCAGAATTATCACTCGGCTACTCCAAAGCACGCCGTTGGAATCAATAGAGAGCCCATCCTTCCGGATGAGGTACGGTTTCACCCCTTCTGGTAGTGATGCCAAATTACCTGACATAATACAGCGTTTAATTTGTGACAAATCTGGATTGCTATTAGGAGCACAAGCAATCTGCTTAGTGGTTATGGGCACCTCATCCTGCATGACGTTAGCAATGAGATGAATAATGTCACTAGGTTGGGGAGGTTCGAGATGTTTACGGGAAGCTGCAAGTGACTGAACGCATCAGCACAGTACATTTCCTTATCCAGGCGGTAAATCAATGAATAGTAATAACCAGCAAGGGTCAATGCCCAACATTGTACATGACCAGATGATGTGGGCAGAATGGCTCTGGTTTCTTCCAGGAGATCTAACAAGGGTTTGTGATCAGTCTCAATGGTATTGTCTTCCAAATACATATTGGTACATCTTTAACATGCTCCAAACACATGCTAATGCCTCTCGTTCTACTTGAGCATCGTGATGTTCAGTGTCAGATAGGGTTTGTGATGTATACGCAACAGGCTGGAGATTACCGGTTCCATTTGTTTGCAACAATGCACACCCAATACCATATGAAGAGCTATCACAACTGAGAACAAGTTCCTTGTGTGGAAGAAATAAAATTAATTATATTCATGTTGTCTCAATTTTGCTACTACTGTTTTTAACAGTATAAAATAAGGTGTTACTTTTGTACCGGAATCAAATTGACTGTCAGTAAAATCTCTTTTTACAGTCTTTTGATCTCCATGGTGATGTAGATGATATACAAGCAAGATAAAATGGTATCTTACTCAATCTTTTGTGCTTTATCTCATTGAAATATACATAGATATATCCAAATTAGAATTTCCAATGTTTAAATGAAACTGCTCTGCTGCTCAAGAGAAGGATGCTTTGCTGCTGGCACCTATTGTCTGGTGGTAATTAAATCACTCCTGAAAGGCGATTGCAACAGACGCCTTGTTGTCCAAGGACAATTATATGACAGCATAAAACGGAATGTCGTATTTTGAGAATCTGGTTACTCGATGGTGAACGGAAAGTATGATCAAAGTAAAAGGCTTGTGTCTCCATTCACTTGGCCTCTTCATATTTTGTCTTAACTTTGTTGTCACCCTCACCTCATAGCCGGCCTCATATTCCCAAACTGCAAATCATGACCTGAGCGTGTCTATCCCCCCTTCCCTCTCAAAGTGGCCATGTCTGCAGTTCCCTTTCTCACGCTTGCCGGCTCCCCACCCCATTCATCCATGCCAGATGTTTAGCTCTCCCATGCCTTTTGCTGTCCAGAATAGTATAGCCAATTTCTCTGTGCATTTTGAGCAGAAAGAGGATTGTGTTTGTTATTGCTTGTCTTGTTATCCTTTTTCCCATGCGCATGTTGGTTGTTATTTGTATTTGATGTGTGCTGTTAATAAATGGTTTCAGACTCCGCAAGAGAAGAACTGAATTTCTTCCACAATTTGGCGACCATGACAGGATGCAATTTGCCTCGGTGAATCGAGATCGGTGGCGTGTAGTTGGAGAAGGGGGAAGGGCAGACACAAGAGAGCTTACCAGAAAGGTAGAGGATTTCCTCCCTCAAGGGGAGCACTTGTACTTGCACTCCCTCCCTTCCCTGTACTCCTTGTCTCTCCACCAGTTGTTAAACTTGCTTCCAAATATACGAAGGAGTCTGAACCACTTGCGGTGTTTCAGGTGGCATCCCGTTTGTTAAAAGGTATTCTGGGGGTGGCGTCCTATTGGTTCCTGTGTTGAGGGCGGCATCCCGTTGGTTCCTGTTTTTCGGGTGGCGTCCCATTGGGCCAAGAGGTGTTGGGCGGCGTCCTGGTTAAGGTTGGCCACCTGTTCTGATCAAACAAACAGCTATTAAGATTTTAAGGGTGGCCTCCGGTCCTAATCAAACAGCGGCCATGGTGTTCACCCCCCCCCCCACTTGGGTCTTGGTGCTACACTCAATGGAAATTAGGTGTCTTTGCCTGAAGTAGGGGTATACTGTGATGTGGCTGTTCCACCTGAAGCTGGAACATGAACTGGCTCATCTAACCTGAAGTTAAATAAATTGACTAAATTTATGGGATAAATTATTATGGGTTTATTGTTTTCCACCTGAGATGGAGGGATAAAAGTGACTAAATTTATTGTTTCCCAACCAGGAGTTGGAGATGACAGAATTGTGGTTTATTTACAACTGAATGTTGGAAGGATAGGGCTCTTGTGAATTTGTGTACTTGTACAAAATTTGTGTTGACTTTCATTGAATATTGTATGTGCAATTAATTGTATTGACTTGCATGTCGTACTAAGTGTTGTATTATTTGAGTTATTACATAAAGTAAGCGAGTGTTGGCATCGTTTGTGTATGATATATCAGTGTTTCAATTTGTGTATTGTGAACTGTGAAACTTATGGGAATGAATAAGTATGGAGAGTGGAGATGAGGATTGGTCATCACCGTACACTGTGAAGACTCTGAATGAAAAGAGACGTGCACTTCTCTTATCAGAGGAGTACGGTAATGTCAGATTTCTCACACTCCGTTGTAGCTAGGTGTGTAAACCAAATAATGGGTTTATGGCTTGTATTGAAAAACAGAACGCTGGCATTATGGTGCGGTCTCTTTGGAGTGCAAGGCAAATGCCATTGAGAAGTGTTTTAAGACCAGATGGTGTATGGGAATTTAATTTTGGTCAACATCTGAATTAGAAGTGATTGTGGGCTCGATAAGGAACTGAAGATTACTATACGATGTCATAATCCTACTTATATTAACGAGAATGTCTTGTTATAAATGATGTTGCAACAACTAACGTGTGAAGACAAATGGACATTCATAAAATAAAATAATTCAGTACCTCAGCAAGACAGTTTGCAGACAGATTACCCACATAAACAACCGAAGTTGTGCTTGGAATGAATCAATTGAATGTAAACATCAGACAGAGAGTTGAAGCAGCCTGTGTTTGAACTTTTCTGTTCATAGTTTGGTGGCTGGCTGATGACAATTGTGAATGTAAAATACATTCTGAATGGGGGTCCATTTATTAGACTGGCTATCACTGGCATTATGTGACAAAATTAATCTAAATAGCACTTTGTTCAGGATTTAAAAATGATGAAAAGTGGGAAATTGCCTCTAATTGCTCAGCCCAGCAAGCTGAGGTGTTTTGGCTCTCAATTTGTTGTAAATACCAGCTTCCTTGCAACATAGATATTTCTGAATTGCTCATTCTTTTGACAATGTTCTTGCTTCACAAGCTGCTGTTAGTACTGCGAGAAGAGATTTATCCTTCGGATGGACGCCAAACTAGGCGTGCTGGCTTCATTAGTTGATGGATGTTAAAGTTGATACATGACATTAGTTGATGTTGTTGTTAAAGAAAAATTCCTGCCCAACCTACTGCTGGGAAGGCAATGGCACACCACCGAGTGTAACCCTTTGATAGACTCAAGCAGGCAAAATTCCTTGCCTATTATGAATGAAATAATGTTAACTTGGGTGAGAATTAACGGAATTGCTGCAAGATTTGATGGATTAATTAACTGTGAGACATTATCATTGCAAATACCTCTTTTAATGATTGATCAAGTGAAGCAAGGACATCAAGTACTTGCAAGTACATTAAGTGAAGAAAATTTGGGTTAAAATAGTGATCTTTCTTAAATGTCAGACATCCAAGTACCAGGACAAATGCGTGTCACAAGCTACACACTTAGCAAAATAAAAATGCTTATGATGGACGGGGCTGATGCCTCTCGGACCCACAATGTTTATCACAGCAACATTCTTGGGGCTTGAAACCAAGCCTTTTGATCTGTGGGCTTGCAGCCAAGCCAAGGTCAAGTTAATCATGCAGAAAGCAAAAAACATCTTTGTTTTAATAAATCTGGTTTCAGAGAATGGTTATGTTAATGGGAAAGGTTGGAAATTAATTAAACATCGTTAACATTTGGTATTGTTTTAACCATTGGCTCTTAACCTGGGGGGCGTGAGTAATTTCCAGAGGGGACGTGAGCCCGAAGGAAAAAAGTATGAATTTCTCTAATTATTTTTGGAATTACCTTAACAAGTGTTGGCATAATATCGTGATGAACATTAAAAAAAAAAGTATCGCCTTTAATAATCTGCGTTTTCTATTTGCTACTAGGCATACCATTTTTTGTATTAAAATTAATTTTAACATTTAAAATCTATTTAAATTGAATATTAAAATTTATATTTTATTTTCATTTTAATATTAAAATTTATATTTTTCACAGATTTGCAGTATCTATTTCAAACTAAATCATTGGCAATGAGTGCAAAAAAGCAGAAGTATCTTGACGAATATATTTGATTTGGATTTGTTTCCCTCTGTGGTGACACAGAGGTACCCCAGTGCATAATATGCTACAAGACTGAACAATGATGGCATGTGGCCCACACACTTGGAACACCACTTGAAGACAATGCATCCTGCTCTAACTGCCAAACCCAAGGCATTCTTTGAAACAGAAGGGCTGTCCTTGAAGCAAGCTAAAATGGACAGCAGTGGAGCATTTCGGCAACTGACTTCAAATGTTGTGGAGGCTTCCTATGAGATTGCCATGTTGATTGCAAAGAGCAAAAAGAGCTATATCATCGGAAAGACTCTCATAAAACCAAGTGTACTGCATGCAGCAGAGCTCGTTCTGGGGAAGGATAGTGCAAACAAGCTTTCCCAAATCTCTCTATTAAATGATACCATCAAGGGAAGGATTGATGAAATGTTTCAAGACATCAAAGATCAAGTTCTCGACCAAGTAAGAGCTTCTCCTGTATTTGCCATCCAGTTGGACGAAACGACTGATGTTGCTCAGTGTTCTCAGCAACTGATGTATGCTCGTTTCGTGTCAGGCAACATTGCAAAAGAGGAAATGCTCTTCTGCCATCCCATGGAAAGCTATACAACAGCAACAGATATTTTTCAAGTGGTATCAAACTTATTCCAGGAAAATCAACTTTCGTGGGACTCGCTGGTCGGGGTATGTCCTGATGGAGCAGCGGCCATGCTTGGTTTGCAATCTGGTTTCATAATAAGAGTGAAAGAAAAAAGTCCATTTGCTATAGTTAGAGGTACGCACTGCATCCTTCATCGTGAAGCCTTAGCATCCAGAACTCTACCTGCTGAAATGAGGAATGTCATGAACCTGGCTATCAAGGTCGTCAACTTCATCAAAGCTGGAGCCTTAAACAGTCGTCTCTTCAACAGCTGTGTGAGAATATGGATTCTGAACATCAAGCCTTGCTTTTCCACACAAATGTACAATGGCTTTCGAAGGGAAATATGCTTGGACGGCTTTATGAACTACGACAAGAAGTGGCAACATTTCTAGATTCGCAGCAGAAAGCAGATCTCCATGACAAGTTGCAATCTGAAGGATATTTGCTATCTCTAGCTTACCTGGTGGACATCTTTGAAGCACTGAATGTCATCAACCTCAAACTCCAAGGGGAAACATCAACATAATCATGCACCATGACGTCATTCGAGCCTTCATGACCAAACTCGACCTCTGGAAATGTCGAATTCAGGATGGAAATACAGCCAGTTTTGCTAACTTGAATTCTGCTCTCATTCAGAGTTACCTTGATTCTGAGTTAAAGAAACAAATAATTACTCATCTGACTGAATTGAAAGCAGAATTCATCAGATACTTTCCAGATATAGATGAGAAGCACGAAGCCTGGAAATTCATAAGGAACCCATTTCAATGTGAAGTAGCTGATATTTCAGATGAAGTGCAAGATGAGTTTCTTGAGTTAAAGTTCAACTCCTCGGCTGAAGAAGTCTTCAAAAAACTGGATCTATAGACGTTCTGGGTCACGTACCTTCCTGTTTATCCTTTGATCTCACGTCAAGCTCTTAGGATTCTGACAATGTTTGGATCAACGTATCTTTGTGAAGCTTAATTTTCCATGCTCGTTGCTGTCAAGACCAAGTACAGAAACAAGCTGAACATTGAAGGGGACTTGCGTTGTGCTCTCTCTGGCATTCGACCACGCATTCAATATCTGTAGCTAAGAAGCAATGTCAAGTATCTCATTAAATGTCATCTAATTATATATGCTGTGTATATGAGTGTTGCTTCTACAGAATTCTTTGTTCAATAAAAAAACTAAAACACATTTTTTCAGTTTTTCCTTTTAATTCAGGAGGAATTTTTCATCAGTTGGTTGAAGATGTGAGGGGGGGGGCATGGAGGCAAGGACCAACTACTATAGGGGGCATGGTGGTAAAAAGGTTAAGAACTACTGGCTTAAACTGTTTGAAGAAATTTCATATTTTTTTAACAATGTTGTCAAAGTTCTTGTTTCCAAATGAACACCCTACAACCAGAGTGGTCCGGGAGCAATGTCAAGTTCTGCAGCTCAACAAATCACACTGCTGGAATGTCAGGACCCCTCTCACCATGAGGGGAGTTTGCAGAGCTGGCAGTCCCAAGAAAGACTCCTGGTTGGCTATCCTGTGACTACAATGAGAGACTTTCTTGTTTAATTACTCCTGTTAATTAATATAACAATGTGCAACCTAGCAACAGCACACCAGTGTGCTTTGACCTGTGTTGTGGCGATGAATGAGTGGTACTCGTGATAATGTTTTCATGTGATATTAATCAAAAGTGATTTTCACACACCTGTTTACCGGGTTGGTTGTCAATACATAAACATGGGGAAGAGTTGGTAACTAGTGGTGGTTGTGTACACAGTAACTGACTTAATTACTTTCAGAGTCAGCTCATCAAAAATTATGGTATTTTCCATTAAAATTCATTATGGTATTTGAACCTTCATGTTTCTTTTGGTTATAATTTATAGGTTGATAAGAGACAAGGTTCCTTTGTGATTATTTTATTTTGCTTATTTGGTCAACAGATCAAGTTTGTTTCGAAATTGTTTGAATTTGGATTCATTATCAGTTGAAAGTTTATGAAAGAATTTTTATACAACCTCGCTTGTGCTTGATCGATTTTGGCAGCCCGATAGCCATCCGATGCTCAGTTTAATATCGTTTTGTTTTGGAATTACAAATTGAGAAACATTTATTATATAATTATCTGTCAGGTCAGGTTCGATCTGTGACCTGCTACAGGTACCATGTAAACCTGTACTAACCTGTTCCATGGTCGGGTTATCGGCGACTAAACCATCTCCCCCACCAGGTTTCTGGTGAGGAGGGTGTTTGGATATGGACACCCAGCAGGATTAAAAACAAAACCTGTCAAAGGGCGGAGGAGCTCCTTGTGAGCCAACGGCCATCCATATCTAGTGCCCAACTGTGTCTGCGGACGTCCTCCTGCAGTTGGGTCACTTCTTATCAGGAGGTTGGTGGCAGGATTTGCACTCCGGCCACCGTAAAACCCTTCATTCCGCAAAACGCAAAAACGCAAAAAAATCTGAAAACCCACTCCGTGGGAGTACCTCCTGTGCAGCTTCCCTTCGCAGGGCAGCTCACCGGATGACGGGATTGGGGCAAAGCCTTCGGGACCCCCAATCTTTGATAGGAGGGAAACCACGGGGTAACATCCCTGGGTCAGATTGCGGGAGAGTGTGTCGGAGTGGTGCTGAGGTGTCGTCCACCAGACGGCGGTCTCCTTGGGTTAACCTGAGGCGGTCCCTTCGGGTGGGTGCCTGGAATGTCCTATCCCTAAGAGAGGATGATCACCTGTCTCTGTTATCATCTGAGCTCAAGCGTTTGGACATCAGGATTGCAGCTCTCTCTGAGGTTCGGAGACCGGATTGCGGCGAGATAATGGTGGGTGGTTACACCTACTATTGGTCTGGTCGCTCTGATGGTTACCATACCCAAGGAGTTGCTGTAGCTGTGTCCAATAAGCTGACCCCAATGATAATTGAGGTAACACCGGTCAACGAGCGTATTATGAGATTAAGGATTCGTCACTCCTTAGGTGTCATTTCCCTGGTCTCTGTTTATGCTCCGACTGAGGCGAGTGATCTCACCGTGAAGGATGCATTCTACGCCACACTCGAGTCTGTGGTTGATCAGTGCCCCAGACGAGATACACTTCTAGTCTTGGGGGATTTCAATGCATCGACTGGAACTGATAGGGACGGTTATGAGGTGTGTGTTGGTCCCCATGGGTCAGGAACTATGAACCAGAATGGCACTAAGTTCCTTGACTTTGCAAGAAGTCATGGACTTAGGGTGGCTGGTTCATGGTTTCAGCGCCCACAAGCTCATCGCTGGACTTGGTATTCCAACGCTGGCAGTGTGGCAAAGGAGATTGACCATGTCCTCATTGACGGTCGTTGGAGGATGATCCAGAACTGCAGAGTCTACCGGAGTGCTCAGTTCCTCAACACTGACCACAGGCTTGTTGTAGCAACTCTAAAGCTGCACCATAAATCCTGGAGAATGGTACCATCCCAGCCGAGGCTGGATGTTGCCAAGCTCAGGGATGAGAGAGTAGCTGAGGAGTTTGCGAACAGGCTGAGTGGACACTTGGGGGGTCTGGGTGCTTTGGGGGGTCCTGAAGAGTTGTGGAGCGGCTTCAAGACCACCGTCCTTGATGTTGCCGGTGGATGCCTTGGAGCTCACCGCAGGGCAAAGAAGAATTTTGTCTCTCAAGGGACACTGGATACCATTGACCAGAGTCGCAGGGCCAGGCTGAATGGCAGAGCTGAGCTGTTCAGGGAGCTGAGGGGTAAAACTGTACGTGCACTGAGGGTGGACAAGGAGGCCTATGTGCGAGGAATCTGTGAGGGGGTAGAGCATCACCTGTGGACAGGTGATTCTCGTCCCACTTACAGGGGAATTCGCGCATTACGTTCATCCAAGCCCATCCCTCGGAGCACGACAGTTCGAGCAGAGAGTGGTAGGCTCTTGACAGAGGAGTCTGAAGTGAAGGCCCGCTGGGCCGGTTACTTTGAGCGGTTGTACCAGGCTGATCCCCCAACTGTCGAGTTGGACGTCAAGGGTGTTACAATCCCTGTTGCTGACCCTCGAATCAACTGTGGTCCACCTACGCTTGTGGAAACACGGGCTGCGGTGAACCAGTTGAAATGGGGCAAAGCTCCAGGGATCTGTGGCATCCATGCCGAACTTCTCAAGGCTGGTGGAAATGCTGCACTTGTGTCGTTGCATGCAGTTTTGTGCTCTGCCTGGAACACAGGCATCATCCCAACTGACTGGAAGAGAGGCCTTGTTGTCCCTCTCTGGAAAGGGAAGGGTGATCGCCAAGACTGCAACAACTACCGAGGGGTGACGCTGCTCTCAGTGCCGGGCAAGGTCTTTGCTCGGATAATTCTCGACAGGGTTCGCCACCATCTGCTTGAGCACCAGCGTCCAGAACAGTCAGGCTTTACACCAAAGAGGTCAACGATTGACCGTATCCTTGCACTTCGTGTCCTCACCGAACGCAGACGAGAGTTTCGGCAGGGGCTGCTTGCAGCCTATGTTGATCTCTGTAAAGCGTTCGATTCAGTGAATCGGGATGTCCTCTGGAGGATTCTTGGTCTTCGTGGGGTGCCACCAAAACTGATCAATCTGATGTCTGAACTCTACTCTGGTACTGAGAGTGCTGTGAAGTGTGGTGGTACCATCTCTGACTTATTTCCAGTTGTTACTGGAGTTCGTCAGGGATGTGTACTTGCCCCCACACTTTTCAGCACTTGTATGGACTGGATTCTAGGGAGGATGTCGGAGAGATCAAGTTGCGGTGCGTCATTTGGGAATGTCAAGATCTCGGACCTTGACTTTGCAGATGATGCAGTCATCTTTGCGGAGACTTTAGACATCCTCTTGGGGGCCCTCGAGGTGCTGAATGAGGAGTCGGAGCCGTTGGGATTACGGGTTTCTTGGGTCAAAACTAAGATCCAGGCTTTCGGTGACATCTTGGATGTTGCTGTCCTGTCTGTGTCTGTTTGTGGTGAGGATGTTGAGGTCGTGGAGAGATTCACTTACCTTGGCAGTGATATTCATGTCTCTGCTGGCTGTGAGTCAGAGGTCAATAGACGTCTGGGTCGGGCCTGGGGAGTCATGGATTCACTGGATCATGGGGTGTTGCGCTGCCGGTACCTGTGCGGGAGGACGAAAGTCCGAGTCTTCAGGTCCTTGGTACTTCCAGTCTTGCTCTATGGGTGCGAGACTTGGACTCTGACCAAGGATCTGAGACGGAGACTTAATTCCTTTGGTACCAGGTCTCTTCGGAGAATCCTTGGCTATCGCTGGTCGGATTTTGTGTCCAACGAGCGGTTGCTGAGAGAGACTCGGATGAGATTTGTTACCTGCATAGTCCGTGAGCGTAAGTTGCGGCTGTTTGGACATGTGGCTCGTTTTCCTGACTCTGATCCTGCTCACCAGATTCTCTCAGCGAGGGAGTCTCATGAGTGGAGGAGGCCAGTGGGTCGACCACGTGCCTCATGGTTGCAACAGGTTGACCATCATCTCAAGGAGATGGGGATGGGCCTGGCATCTGCCTGGGGGATGGCCAGACGGAGGCCCCTGGAGTACCGGCAGAAAGTGGACGCAGCGACGTGCTGTTCTGGCACATGCTCCCATACCTGACCTGACCTATCATATAAGTCTCATAATCCTAATTTAAATGTATTGGGGTCTTCAAGTGACAGAGTATTCTCCCAATTTATTTTCTTCTAAATTATTTTTGAATGGATCGAAATTTGCGGAGTAATTACAGTCTACATCACTAAAACCAGTAACTTGGAACACATGTAAATGATCGGTTATATCACAGTAAGGTATGCCGCTGATAATTATTGGTGGCTTGTATTGAATGATTGATGTATCGTCAATCACTGTACCGATGGACAACGTGACATGAATTGATTTATTATCCCAAGCCCACCACTCCAGCACAGATCGTTTAATATTATATATTAGGAATCATAAGCTAACTGTAAGGGGAAAATCAATACATGAGGAAATCAGCATGGAATTTTTATTAACCATAATGCAGTAATAGAAAGAATGGCTGGACCAAACATCAATTATGAAATCAATTAATGGAATTAGGAATTGTACCATGTATTATAATTGTACTGCTCTCACTGTATAATTGTATTAGTAGCTGGTATTGGCCTAACTGTAATTTCAGTAAAATGCCTCAATATTTTGTGGAAAGACAAACAAAAGATAAACCAGAATTATGCCAGCGCAGAAGGCATTAGAGAAATGAATGTTGACTAGATCAGTGTAAGAATTATGTTGTTGAAAATCATGTAATGACACGATTAAAATAATACCCATTCTATTTGTTTACTGATTAATTGGACAGGTTCGTGATTTTTGATTAAGTGGTACTTCGTGTGTGTTTACATACCCATTTTCCATTTAAAAATTTGCAACGAAGTAAGCGAAGTATTTCCAACATTGACTTGGCCTTATGACCATCTTTCCTCAGTATGGAAGTACTAAGTTAGCTGAAAAATAAATAAATAAATAAATAAATAAATGGAAGTTGCTCTGGAACTGCTTGTGAATGAAACTGGATTGTTTAGCAGATATGAATGTTAAAATTATTGCAAATGTTAAAATGGTAACTGTACAAAATCAAATCGTTTCGGATTTGGTACTTGCTCCAAAAGCGGGGAGCCTGTCTTCTTGTTGGGTTTCAATGTTGTATTTAGAGCTCAGACAAATTAATATACACTGAAAGTTAGAAAAAGATGAAGAAGCTAACTTTCAAAATTGTTAAACAGATGATGGAATATTTTTCTTGACTTAAAGGGATCTTTGGAGGATGGTGGACAAGATTTGTTGATTTTTGTCGGACATGTTATTTGTTGTCATAGTACTTTTCAATTGTGCTGCCACAACATTGCTTTCACTAAAGGCACCTTTACTGATTGGGGGGTAATTAGAGAGCTTAAAGAGGGGGTAATTTTCATATCAAAGCATTCCTCTTTAATGGTACAAACTGAAGAGACCTTTCTAGAATTGTGCAAATTGGAACCCTAAAAAATAATGCTGCCCTTTCTACATGCAAATAGCAAATGAGATTATTGTTTTTGAGGAAACATACAGCTGAGATTTATTTAGATTTTAGCATGTCATTTAGTTTTGAAAAGAAAAGAAAAAAGAAAGGTAAAATTTTGATATAACATGCAATGCAAGTTAAAAGCTTCAATAAGAACCTTTGTCAGTCTTATTGAAATACATGAGCCCACGACATTTTATTGATTGGCATGTTTAATCAGCGTTTAACCTTGATTTTGTTTGTTTCGGAGTGTTGAGAACAGTTGAACTATCCAGTATATGATTTCATCTGATGAAGCTTTGGAAGAACTTCCACCGAAAGATTGGACGATAGGGAGAACCCAGATTTGGGTGATTGGGCATTCAACACGTGATCATGACACCACCCCTTCCTGAGGAGATGAGACGAGCATGTAAAAAAAGAAGAAAAAAAAACACTGAAGAGAAGGTTGGACAAATCAAACCCCAAGAAGGCAAAGACAACATTGCAATTGCATGGTGGCTGCCTGGTGGAACGACCCCGACCACACTCGCAAGCCCTTGATATGTGTGTGTGTGTGTGTGTGTGTGTGTGTGTGTGTGTGTGTGTGTGTGTGTGTGTGTGTGTGTGTATATATATATATATATATATATATATATATATATATATATATATATATATATATATATATATATATATATATATGTATATATATATATATATATATATATATATATATATATATATATATATATATATATATGTGGAACTTACCATGACAGTGAGGTCACACAACACACAATGAAGGCCCTGAGGGTCCATGCAGCGAGTCATTGCCACACCTGCTGATCATTGTCGTCCTACTCCTGCTGACGCAATGTGTGCCCAATGGTGCGAAGGCCATTGCACCATGAGGGCATAGCAGCTGGGGCCCACGCTGTTGCCTCTGCCATGCATAGCTCGTTTTGGTGGAATGAACTTCATTGCCCGAACTGCCACTTTGGGGCCCCGAGTTCTAAGTTCTGCTGAGGCTGGACCTCTGGGTTGCATCTCAAGCTCCCTCTGTTTCTTCAAGGATCATCTGCAACCCATTGTCAGGCCCAAGCTCATACCTACCTTCTATGTGGGGTAAGGAGCGTCTAAACTGTGTTTCCAATTGGGTGCTGCTCTATCTACACCCTGAACTGCTTATAATCTGGCCTACCCAACACACTAGGATAGGGACATGCCAATCTTACTGTGACACTTTGATTTTTGGAGTTAATTGCTTCCCATGTTGTGGGTTAGAGTAAATGGGAGATCTGTGCTGTACGTTAGACAGGGCCATTGCCGTGGGCTGCCCCAGGTGGAGGCTCGGAGAGCCTCGGGAGAAAGGTGGGGGTAATGTTTCGGAAATGGCCCTTATGGGACTACTAAGTATAGGATTAGCTCAGATCCCCCATTAAATGCCTGTTTAGAAAGGTTGTTTGATAAACTGTACGATACATGTGTGTCGGGAGGTGTAAAAGACTGTTGTTATGTTCATACGATGGAGAAACGAGAGATCGCTCTTATTCCTTCCTCATCCTGGATAGGCCCCACCCCGTCAGCGAAGGAGGGGTGTGGCCTAAAGAGAGAGGTGTGGCCTGGAGAGGCAGTGACGTGAAGGGGCGGAGCCTTTGGTCAGTTAGTCGCCGGGAGAAGCGAGAAAAGGAAGGGAGAGGAACAAAGGGACCTCGTGGACAGGTTCAGTTTTGGTGCGTGGAAATGTTCGCTCTCGAAGCATGCTCGTGATTGGAGAAAAGGAACAAAAGATCGGTGTGTGGAAATAGTGGCTCTGGAAGTGTGCTCGTGTTTCGAAGCGAGCGGAAAAAGGAGAAGCGGTAGGAGAAAGAGTGCTGTGTGTGAAGAACAGCCGGGGTCTCGAGTGTTGTCGGAGTCGCTTCGAAGCGAGCGAACGAAGGAGGCACCGTGTTGGATCTGCTGGGAGAGATGCTGAACCGACCTGCACGTCGGTGATTCGACCGAGAGAGGAACTGAGGATGAAGCGGGAGTTGGGCTTCGAGGCGGGAAGGCCAGAGAGGAAACGCCGGACCTTCGGACGGTCCCTGCTGACACCAATGGCGCGACACGTTTGTCGATCCGCCTATGGAACTCGGACCTCGACTTGGGCCTTGTCTAGAGGACAGGCCAGGCCTGGATTTGTATGCTGAACCCCAGAGAGAGATCGGTGGTCTCACATCGTCGATGTTGCGTGAAGCCGGAACGCACTGAGGAGAACGTGCGCACATGGTGACTTGCGCAGGAAAGGCACTGCACCGCCATTTTTGCCACGCGGCATGGTTCGAGCTGAGAGTTTGAACCCGTGGACACCCACTTGTTTGTTACGAGCAACATTCGTGCTTATTGACGCTTTCCTCTTGTCCATGAGACATCACCAAGTACTCTGTCTTGTCCTGCATGCATGCTGTTGGTCTGTTTTGTCTGCACGTATTGTATAAGGCATATTTCAGTAGTGATCCCCTCGAAACCTTTAGACCGTGGTTCCCTAGTTAAGAACGGGTTGATTGCTAATAAAACCACTGTCGTGTTTATTGCTTGTGTTGGGATCCCTGATGTTCTACAATAAATCTGGTTAATTCGTATGAAGTTGCCGCTATGGATTAATTAGTGTCGCGTCGAGGAACGATCCGTTCGATTGGCATATAAGACCAAAATGGTTACAGACTGGTAGACTCCGCTCGGTTCTGTAACCGAGTCTGTTATATTCTCTGACAAAACCAGTCTGTAACCAGGGGTTCTATCTCCACAACTGGTGTTGAGAACAGGATTACGTTGGTATCGCGATTGAAGACGCGTGACCCGACGCCTGTGCCGAGCCGGCCGGCGTTATAGATTCCCGGAGACGGAGGTGGCGAGGGTGGCGCCAGGGACCGGGTCAGAATCCTGCCACCCCTGATCCGCAACAATATATATTGTTGCGAATTCGCGCCCGCCAGCATGCGGATGGCCACGTAACTCGAATCGCGGCACGTCGCCCACCGGATGGACAATTCAGTCGTGACCCTCTCGGAACAACGCCGGGAGCTAGTCACGGGTGGGGGTTTAACCTCACCACGATTGTACCAATTGCCCACGCACGCAGGATAGGGTTGCTCGCCAAATTCGATCTACCTCAGTACCTGCGCGAATGGTCGACCACGCGATCGTACCACGCAACAGGCTGACTCCGGACACGAACCGCTTAAGCGGTCCGTTCCGTGCTCCAGTGATAACCGAGCGGTGTTATCGTCGGCCTTGATGGTTCCGATTAATTACTGGGATGTTGCACCCACTAGGAACTGCTTACATGAAGCAGGATGGAGAGTCAATTAAAAGGAAGGAGACGAATCAAAGCGGGAACAGTTCAACAAGCAAGCATTTTATTCACACGCACACACAGACAAGCACGCAAGGCACGTATTTACAGTCATACAGTAATGCACATAAAGCAATTAAAACAAAAGAAACAATGCAGAGCTACAACCGAATACGCGTACACACGGCAACACTTAAACAGTTCTACTTGTCGGACAGGCGCCTCCCACAGTAATTTATACAAAAAGCAAAGGAAGGAAAAGAAAGAAAGAAGTCGCGACTTCCCTTTTATGGCTGGTGAGTCCCTCTCCCGCGACCGTCAGCGTGGTCGCGCCTGGCCCCGACCTCTCTCGCGGCCGGCGAACCCTCTTCGGCACTCCCCGTCCGGACGCGCAGGTCCACCTCACAACTGGCGCTGCCGCGTCTCCCGTCCGTGCCTTCGTGACAGGGCCGCTCGCCAAGGCGCGGGACCTCTTCACGAAGACCAACTCTCGACAAAAACCAACCGAAGACCAACCAGACCACCAGCCAAGACGAAGAGGAAGAGGCGGAATAGGAAAAGCAAGCGCGCCCACCCGTGTCCGTCTTTTATAGCGTGGGGCTCCACCCTTCGCCCCGCCCCATTCTCGGCTCCACCTTCCTTCGAGAGGGTTCCCGAAAAGGGCGTTCCCTCACGCTCTCCCTCCACCCCGCTCCGTGCGGGGGCCGGGGGAGTCAGTTTTTGGCTCTGGGCCAGATAATTATTCCCCCAAAATGAGACCCCTCCTTTACATGACCTCTGACCTTTGACCTGCATCGCCCCTCCTCCACTCCAAAGTGCGGGGAATTCAAACGGGAGAAACAGGCGGGGAAACCTGCGCATCCTCGCAGTTCCCTCCTTGGCGCCTTTGTTTGCCGTTAGGAAGCGGACGTAGTGGCAAAGATGTGGTAGCATAGATGGTGGTGGTGGCGTGGTTGTTGAGATGCTGTTTGTTTGAAATAAAAGATAGAAAAAGAAAAATGACTGACTCAAAGCGTTGCAGCCCAGATGGATCACATAAATTCCCTCTATACAACGGGTTTGGGCTAACTACACATGTACCTATGGAGATATCTCACCTGAGGGCCCTTTATGGTGTAATGCGAATTTCCACAGCCGTAACACTACCCCCTCCCCTTTTTACAGACTCGTCCCGAGTCGTCAAATTTTCGTGTGCCATCATGTGTAGTTCTCCCCTAGTACGTTTTACCTTCAGATCCCTGAGTGTGGCATTCATGGTATTCGTGTCCCCAAAATAAATAACCTGAGGGCTGAGTAACTAACTAAACAAACCCACTCACTCAGACGACTTAAATAAAATTGCCGGCGCTAAGACATACATGCCGGGGCGCACTCATATTTACAGTACAACTTAACTTACAAAATTTACACTAACCATGGCCCAGGATCAATGGACTCTACAGGGAGCAAAACAAAAGTCAACCGGCGCACGGGCCGCCACTGCAGGCCCGTGTTGTAGCTGCCAACAGGACAGTTCTTGCGGCTTCACGACGATCCTGGCGCACATGGCAATGAACAAGGGGGGGGGGAGCAAATGCAAAACAGAACGGGCAAAATGAACGTGGGCAGCAGGCATGGCATGGCAAAGCAAACAGGTAAGGCATGGCATGACAAGGCTGCTGTAGTAAACACAGCCGGCAGATGAACTGGCCGGCACAGGCCTTGAAGCATAGCTGCAGACGATCCGGCCGGTACAGGCCTCGCAGCAAACAGCCAGCCGATGAAGTGGGCCAGCCTTTGCCTTTCAGTGGAGGTTGGTGGAGGGAGTGCGGTGGTGCTGGCCACTCAGAAGGCAGGCTCGGACCTACCTACCCGTCTCCCTCCCAACCTATCACGTTTGCCTGTCTCTATTCATACCCACTCCCTTAATTTGTAAAACCCAATTTAGCCCCAACTTACTTTTTTGTTTTTATTTTTATTTTTTACCTTTTTATTTCCCCTACTATAACTCGTCCCCTAACCCCCTTTATTGTCTTTGTTCGGCTAACCTATCATCTCCTAGCCTACTCCCAACCCCTACCTTCCCTTCCCGGAGGGGAATGAGGGAGGGCTAGCATCCTGTGTTGAGGCCCAACGAAGCCTCAGGGTGGCCTCCCCAGATCTCAGCGATCTAAACCCAAAGTGGGTCCAGCGGCCCACAACGTGAGCGAAGGGATGGATGGTGCGGAGGGGTACACTTCCTAATCTACCCTATCCATTTAACTGTTAAACTACCCTGGGGCTTTCAACAAGCGCCTCTCGCTTAACCTATCGGTTCTAGCAACCAAGATTCCCATCGCCTGTGTTGGTGTCCTCACAATTTTTGGCCTTGCCCCCCAATTTTCTCTCCGTGCCCTCACACGGTCTCATGGCTGGGACGCGTGGCTCCCTTGGCAGGCACTACCCTCTGCTGATTCTCTGATGATGTCACCCCCGGGCACTACACTGCCTCCGAGCCTACCAGCTCCCTAAACACCGGGGAGTGCCCTCCCTGGCGACTCCCCTGAAACGCTCACGTGGCAGGCTGGTTTCCCGGGCCCCTTGACGAGGGTCACCCGTGCCCACTACGCTATCCCGGCCCCCCATGGGCCCTTGGCCTACCATGGCCGACGACCCACTCAGCGATACTCACCTTTTGCAGCCACGCTCCCAGCCCGTCAACAGGGCTCCTGCACCCCTCCAAATGGGTTTCGAGCCTACTTTCCCACCAACAACAAAACGACCTCCATTTTGTCAATTTAACTAACCCAGTTAACTCACTTTATTCTGACCCCGGGGTCCCTTGGGCGGGAGTCACTCCTCCCCCCAATCACTCATCGCACCATGCATTCCACATTCGCTCCACTCACACAGACCCGCTGGCCTCACTCACTCACCATGTACTCACCTCACAACTCACACATCGCTGAATCCTGCCATCCTGCTCACTAAATCCCCTAACTACCTCGTGCTCCCACATCGTCCCTTACACTACAGCACGTTCCATTTAACACTACGTAGCTAATCTACGTCCCCGCTACACATCCACAAGTCTGTCTCTGTCCTCAAATCTGTAAAATCCATTTCCCATCCTAAATCTGGCTACAATCCCTCTACCCAATCCATTCCACGGGCCCCATGAGGACTTACCCCTGCCCTATGAGACCGGTCTAGCTAAGCTAACCCTTCCCCCGAACTAGTTGTCCATCCTGTGACCTGGCCAAGGGGGTCTTCCACCCCTTGCCCAGGGAATCCTGTTCACCGGAAAGCGAGGCTTGCTTTTTTTTCTTTTCTTTTTTTCTCGCGCAGCACCAGCGCGGCAACTCGCAACCTGCACACCAGCGCGGAAATTCACAGCCGCGCACCTTTGGCGTGACGTCATGGCAGCTGTTCGCGTCCCTCGTCCCTCTTGGACGGCACCACCCGGCAGGGATTCAACCCCTCCTGCCGGATTTCAACCACACGTGCAGCCATGACGTCACCCGGCGCATAAAAAAAACACAAGTCTCGCGTCTCGAGGGGTTCCCCACGCGAACACATGTGCTCTGCCCATTGGAGCTTAACACACACGCCCGCGTGGAGAACCCGTCCGGTCCGAATCCATAATCCTGCCTAAACTTTGTCCGTCGCGGGATCGGCAACATTCACCGCGCTCGTTTCCGGACCGGGCTTCACTCCTGCAAGCGAGCACGTGGCGGCCTCGTGCGTTTCACCGCACGGACCTCGCGCTCATTGCTAGGTGAACCTGGCGTGGTGCTCAAAATAGCTACGGCCGCTACCCGGCCCTTGTCTCTCTGTCGCCGTCGTCGTCTCCCTCCCACGCACACACTCCTGCATGTCACGAGACTCACACACCTCACCAACACACTTACCCCGGGAGACGCGGCTGCATGCTCACGCATGCCCACCGTCATCTCCCTTACATACAGCGACCTCACACACTCGGCCGCTCACTCACACACGGCTGTTCGCACATGCGTGCCGTTTCCCTCACACACGCCATACTATTCACACACGCGGGGGCACTCACCCGCGGTGTTTCACTCATACACGGGCTTCCACTCGCGTCCCTTTTTTATGCAATACAATTTTTTATGCAATACAATTTTTATGCAATTCAAGGCGAACGGGATACATTTTATGCAATACATTATGCAATACACAAATGGAAATTTGCAATACACCATAAAGGTCCCCAGCTCAGTTATGATGCTGAGTTTATGTGCAGATAGGTCCCCACCGTTGTTCAAAGGGGTTTATTCGTGTTCACCGGGCTGCGACCCTTTGAGATAGTGTTTTTCTTTTTCTATCGTTATTTTGAACGAACCACGTCTCAACCACCATTACAACAACCACCTTAACCACAACGCCAACCATGCCACCATCACAACAACCACGATCGCCTCAGCCATCAACCACAACTGAACCACCACCACCAACGTCGCTCTCAACAACCGCTTCACAGCAACCACCACCACAACCCCTCCACCACAACCACACGTGCCTCTCAACAAATCACGCCATCCTCACCACTTTACTCCCAACCACCAACATCGCCTCACCACCTTCTCCACCCCATCAATCACCTAACCACCTTCGCAACCACAATGCCAACCACCAGCCACGCCACAACTACAGGCAACCAAACCACAATCCCACGCAACAACGAATAGCATCTGCGAAAGCCAGTGCAGCGCGAAGGAAACCAGAGGAGTTCCGATGGTGCGCGTATTTTCCCGCCTGTTTTCCTGCGCTTTGGTGTGGGGGAAGTGCGATGCGGGTCAAAGGTCAGAGGTCATGTAAAGGAGGGGCCTCTTTTTGGGGGAATGATTTCCTCGGACCTGAGCCAAGAATGATTTCTCTGCTCCCTCCCCCCCCCCGGGTGGCGCGCTGGGAGGGGCACGAGAGGGCACGCCCCTTTTTAGAATCTTCCCACAGGAGCTGGAAAGGGGGCGGAGCCGAAAACGGGGAGGAGTCAGGCGTTGGAACCTGAGGAATAAAAGGGCGCACGAGACGCCAGGTTCGGGGGTTGTTGGTCGTCGAGTCGTATTGTCTCTTCGGGGGAGCTTCGTCTCTTCGGGGGAGCTTCGTCTCTTCGGGGGAGCTTCGTCTCTTCGTGGCATTGGGGATTGCTGCTGCTCCGTGGTGTTCGAGATCCGTGTGCCTTCCCTCTGGGCGCCAAGTCGTGAGGGTTGTGAGTGGTGGTCCAGGGTCAAGGCGCGCACGAGAGGAGAGTGCCGGAGAGAGCTCGCCGACCGTCGCACCACGAGGGTGCAGGTAACCTGCTACGGTCTCGTGGGACCCGTTCGGTCTCCCAGGTCCCGTGTCATAAACACCCAAGTGGTCCAGCCTGACCCCTTTGTCTGTGAGGGGGGTCTTTTCTTGTGTTTATTTTCCTTTGTTTTTGAGTGCATGCTGTGGCGCCGTGTTTATCAAGTAAACCTGTTAAGTGCATGTAATAAAACATTGCCTTTAATCGGTCGTATTACTTTTGCTTCTATTTGCCTGTACATTGCATGACTGCCTTGGCTGTATATACGTGCTTCGTGAATAAATTTCCTTGTGTGAAACGTGTCCCGTTTGTCGCGTCCTCCTTTCACCCCATTGAAATGCCATCTTGCATCGCGGAATAATGAGTGGTGGGTTTTGAACGCCCGGTAAAGAGAATCGGATCCGTCGAGATCGGTGATAATACCCGCTCGGTTATCGCTTTAGAACGTAACGGACTGCTTAAGCGGTTCGTGTCCCAAACCGACCGGCGAGGTACAGCCCCTCGGTAGGTTACCCGCGCGAGTACGAAGGTATATTGACATTTGGCGATTCACCCTATCTTGCGTGGGTAGAATGCGGACTGGGCTGTGGTGAGATTAAACCCTCACCCGTGACTGGTTCCTGGCGGTAGTTCCAGGAGACTCACGACTGAATTATCCGTCTGGTGGGCGACGCGGCTGCCATTAGAGGTACGCGGCCGCTCACACGCCGGCGGGCGCGAATTCGTAACACTGGTGTCCGGGAGTGAGATTCGAATCCACCCCGCCTCCAACTAAATTCACGGAACCGGATCAGGGGTGAGTGAAGCGACCCTCCGTGTTCCCCAAATTACGGGCATTTAATAATTAATTCCGAGAAACAAGTTGGCTTTTCAAGGCGAACGGGAGCAGGGGGTATTAGAAATGGATTTAGGAAATAAGATAGATGAACCCATGGCTCAGGAGGGAGTATGTTTGGATGTGGAATCTATGATGCAGGAGAAACCCGTACCAGAAGGTTGGAAAAAGCGGGAATACCATTCATCTGCTAGGTTTTATTATTTCAACCCTCTCAATAAACACTGGCAGTGGCAGCACCCAGGGAAAGAGACTGCACAGCAGAATAAGGATAAGATGAAACAAGTAATGGACATGATTCAAGGGATGATAAACGATTGGCGAACCCATCGGGGTGAAATGCAGCTCGTGGGGCGATGCCTGCAGGCGGGCAAAATGGCGACGCCACATGCTGGGGCGAACGAGCTGAGGGGGAGTGCAATGGCTGTTCGGCCCGCGATGGAAACGGGCGAGGTCACGAAGAGAGACGAGGATAAGATGAGACTTTGTGCAGGTGATAGAGAAAGTGACGGTGACACAGAGGGAAAAAGTAAATGCGGTGACTGAGACATATAAAAGATACGTTGAGACGACGACAGAAATAACTAGAGGGGGAGCACTCGGTAGAGTGCAAAACCGCCGCCGCCAATACTGCTAGGTCACTCAAGTGAACCTGATATCCTACTCATTCAATTTGACGTCAACAGTGCTCACAGAGTTATAGTTTGCAACTTTCCCTTTTACTTTTAACTTTTACATACTCAATTCATTCGTCATAACTAGATTCCTTGAGACAGAAATTGATTTAACGTGGGTATATCCGCCTGAAGTTCCAAAATCAGCCGCAATTATAATTTTGGCATGTTTTTTTTTTGTTGGAAATCACTTATAAGAAGTAGAAATGCAAAAAAAAAAAAAAATCGAAATTTTGTTGAAAAAAAAGTTGCAAAATTTTTTTCTCTAACAATTTTTTTTTGGGTGGGGGGGGGGGTTGGAAATCACTTAAAACATGTAGAAATGAAAAAAAAATTCAAATATTTTTTCAAAATGGCCGCCATAGCGGCCATATTGTATTTTGGACGAAGTCCAAAATCTAATGGCATGATCCTTGGACCATACCTAATCCCGCCACCAAGTTTTATCGAAATCCATCGAGGAGTTTTTCCGTAATACTGTTCACAAACAAACAAAAAAAAAACCAATGTCACCCCCAGGGTGACCAGTATCTTGCCAAAATGTGAACATGAGTGACTTATTTATTCGATTAAAGTTACTCAAAAAATAAGGGTTTCGTCGACCTTGATGCTTGACCTTTTTATGACCTTGACCTTTATATTTTCGTACGGTTAATGGTATCTCTCCAGGACCGTTGTACATGAAATATCAAGAGATTTTGATGAGAATTGAGGAAATAAAATTTTCATGAAAAATCCGTTTTTTCGTCATGACGTCATCAAATGACGTCATAGCGCCAAACTTTTGAAAGATCTGGAAAGCACTTATCAAGCGCTTTCATATGAGGTATTACTCGATATGGTATCTAAAATTTCAAAATTTGACCTCGGGGTCAAAAACTTTCGACCTCCAGCGCTAACCATGAAGGTCAAGGCCGATCGCCACCAAAAACTAATCAGCTGAGTGCCAGACCATGAACTATATTCCCATTAAGTTTGAAGACGATCCGATCAAAATTACTCAAAATATGAGGGTTTCGTCGACTCCCCTGATTTGCGACAAAGTGACCTTGACCTTGAAAATTGTATGCGCTGAAAGGGACCTCTATAGGACTCTGATATCACTGAACAACAAAAATTTTTTACTGGAGATGTGTAAAGTGATTTAGACTAATTTGGGTACGCTGATTTCAAAAATCATAACCGTTTTGCTGTATCACGTCAGGATTATCAGTAACAGAAATATTCCCATTGCCTAGAAGTCAGGATTTCAATGAAATTTACAAAAATTCATTTATTCATTTATTTCATCATGAATGCTTCAAAATTATAGAAATTACAGAAAAACTCCACTAGAATGTAATTAAAAATGCTTTAGGCATTTGGCTTTGCGTTTGTGCTGCTCTGTGTCAGTTTCACGATGCAGGAACCAGCAGAAATCGCCCATCATGTTCGGGTTGTGCCGCCCTTGGTAACGCGTCTCCATGAGTGAAATCTCTTGGTGGAATCGCTCGCCGTGCTCGTCCGAGACTGCTCCCAAGTTGTCAGGGAAGAAGTTCAGGTGCTGGTGTAGGAAATGGATTTTCAGGGACATCCTGGAGCCAAGTTTCCTGAAGGACTCCAGCAGCTGCTGCACTATTTCGTCATAGTTGTCCGCGCGCTCGTTCCCCAAGAAGTTGTCCGTCACAGCTTTGAAGCTCCTCCACGCTGCCAGCTCTTTGGGATTTAGAGTTGTCGGAAAAGTTTCGTCCTTCATAATCTGTCGGATTTGCGGTCCAACAAAGACACCAGCCTTGATCTTGGACTCCGACAAGGTGTTGCCAAACTTTTCCTTGAGGTATAAAAACCCACGCCCATTCAGATCCATTGCCCGTACAAAACTTTTCATCAAGCCGAGCTTTATGTGGAGTGGTGGAAGGAAAACCTTGGCTAGGTCGACAAGGGCGACATGCTTCACGTTGTGTCGACCAGGTACATGCTCTTTTCGCTCTTCCCAATCTTTCTTCGTCCAGTGATTCTTGTCGTCTCTGCTATCCCAGAGACAAAGGAAGCACATGTATTTCGTGTAGCCTGACTGCAGCCCTAACAACAGCGCCACCACTTTCAAGTCTCCGCAGATGTGCCAGTTGAAGTCATTGTACTTGATGGAATCAAGCAGCTGCCGCATAGTCTCATAGGTCTCTGTCATGCCGAACGCGTGAGCCAGTGGGACTGATGGTTTCTCGTTGCCATTGTGGAGCAAAACAGCCTTCAAGCTGTTCTTCCCCGAGTCGATGAAGAGGCGCCAGTCTGCAGGATCGTGATCACACCCAAGTTCTTTCAACAGACCGTTGATGTCACTGCAGAATGTCATCGTGTCTTCCATCTCAAAGAACTCAGCCATGTCTCTGTGACGTGCTCTGAACAAGGATATCTTGGTGTTAGGTTCAAGTAGATTCCACTGCTGCAGCCTTGATCCAAGCAGCTCTGCCTTCGCCTTTGACAGCGAGAGATCTCTTACAAGATCATTTAAGTCTCCCTGGTTCAGAAGGTGTGATTCTTGAGTGTCGGGTTCAAAAGGTTCATAATCACCATCCTCTTCACCACTGCTTACAGCTATGTTCTGATCAGATGGAGGTGTTGGAACGGGGTTCTCGTCATCATGAGGCACAGGTTTACGAGCAGAGACGCAGTCAGTGTACTTGATGTGACCTTTATTCTTCTTGTTGAAGCCGGCGATGCTTGTGCAGCAGAAATAACAATCATCATGATGATTCTGCGGCTCACGCCATATCATGGGCACCGCAAATGGCATGCTCGCGCGCTTGCCCACCAACCACTGAGTCAAGGTTGTGTGACAGCTTGTGCAGCAGATGTGTGGTGCCCAGCTCTGTTCTTGGTCCCCCACCTTACACCCGAAGTAGTGAAAGTAGGCGGCCTTCATTTTCACTGCTGTAGATATACTTCGCTGTTGATGTTTTTTGGTATACCGACCACAGACATAACAGAAGTTGTCAGGATGATTGGTACAGGAACGCCTACTCATCTTTATCTGAAAGAAAGAAATACAACACAAGTTAACAACAATTGTACGAAATAGACATGTTAAAGACATATGTAAATTTCATTGAAATCCTGACTTCTCGGCAATGGGAATATTTCTGTTCCTGAAAATCCTGACGTGATACAGCAAAACGGTTATGATTTTTGAAATCAGCGTACCCAAATTAGTCTTAATCACTTTACACATCTCCAGTAAAAAAAAATTTTTGAAATTTGTTGTTCAGTGTATGCGAAGTTACAAAAAATTCCAATGATAACTGTGCTCTGCAGAGTGATCGATACGTGATTACAGACAAACAAAAATAATATAAAATAAAATAAAAACATACAAGCTGACTAACATATCTTGCAAAAACTTCGTTTTGGCAAGATAAAAAAAACAAAGGGGTGAAAACAGTAACCTCCGATCTTCGATGGCGGAGATTAATAAAGGAGATGCAGGAATTAAAAGTATTGCCAGAGACACAGGAGATAGACTGAGTCGAGACTGAATTAAATAGACACAAAGAGACAACAGAAATAAAATGTATAGACTCGGGAGATAGAAAAAGTAGAGGAGAGACAACACAATAATGACGGGGTGAAAGATGAGCACACACACATGGAGTTAGTGGAGGACGATGAGGGGGAGCTCGGGGAATGTGTCGTGACCCGGTGCAAGCAGCTGGACAGCCTCCTTCAGGAATGGAGGGAGACGCTATGCTCCCTTGAAGCGGTTCACGACCAGGTGGGTCCGGTCGAGCTTTGCGAGTTAGAGGGGGCGAGTGCTGTGGACGAGTGCACACCGAGCTTGGGGGGTGTGAAGGCCCCGGAACCCCTTGTGGCACTAATCCCCAGTGTGAATGTCCCGGTGTGTGTGTTCACGAGCGTGGAGAAATGTGTGCTGAAACGCACGCATAGCGTGAATGGAAGGCTGTGTGTTCGAAGACCCGCATGTGTGTGAGTAAAATGGTGTGCGAGGTTGCGAGTGAGCCGAGGTGCGTGCCTCCAGAACGCCGTGTGTGGATGAGGCGCTGTGTGTGGATGAGGTGCCGTGTGTGAATGGAACCACGTGTGCAAGGGAAATGGCGTGCCTGAGTGAACGGCTGAGTGCAAGAGAGACCGTGTGTGTGAGAGAGCGGTATGCAAGGGAGATGGCGGTCGGCATGTGGGAACACACAACCGCATGTCCGAATGTCATCTCGAGGTGTGTGAGCCTCGTGGCACGGGGGATTTTGTGCGCGAGAGTGCGACGGAGACGGGACCAGACGGTGGACAAAGGCCGGGTAGCGGACGTAGCTGTTTTGGGGACCACGCCGGGTTTACCCAGCAGCGAGCGCGGGGTCCGTGCTGTGGTATGCATGAGGCCGCCATGTGCGCGCCTGCGGGAGTGAAACCCGGTCCGGAAACGCCAGCGGTGGATGTTGCCGATCCTGCGGACGGATAAAAGCTAGGCTGGATAATGGATTTGGACCGGATAGGTTCTCCACACGAGCGTGTGTGTGAAGCTCCATGTGGCCTGCGCAGTGTGTTCTGTTCGCAGAGCGCACGGCGCAGGTTACGGACGGGCAGAGCACATGTGTTCATGTGGGGAACCCCTCGAAACGCGAGGCATGTTTCTTGGATGTGCAGGGTGACGTCATGGCTGCATGTAGGCTTGGAATCCCGCAGGAGGGGAGATCCCTGCCGGATGGTACCGTCCGAGAAGGGGACGAGGTGCGCCAAGCACGAACAGCTGCCATGATGTCACGGGGAAAAAGCGCAGGTTGCGAGTTGCCGCGCTAGTGCGCGCATTAAAAAAAAAAGCAAGCCTCGCTTCGGGTGAACATGATTCCCGGGCAAGGGGTGGAGGACCCCCTTGGCCAGGGTGCAGGACACAACTAGTTAGGGGGAAGGGTTAACATAGCTAGACCGGCTCCATGGTGATGGGTCAGGGATAAGTCCTGGCAGAGGTTCACGACTGAATTGTCTGTCCGGTGGGCAATGCAGCTGTCATTAGAGGTACGCGGCCGCTCGCACGCCAGCGGGCGCCAATTCGTAACAATATGTATATATATATATATATATATATATATATATATATATATATATATATATATATATATATATATATATATATATATATATATATATATATATATATATATTGTTATGGCTGTGGAAATTGACAGAACACCATAAAGGTCCCTCGATCAGTTAGGCCGATAAGTCCGTGCTGAGATAGATTTCCCCACTGTTGTTTAAAGGGAACTATTCATGTTAACCGGGCTGTGATCTTTGAGTCAGCAGTTATTCTTTACTATCGTTATTTTGGACCAACCACGTCCACCACCAACATCTTTCTCAACAACTGCTTCACAACAACCACCCCCACCACCAACATCGCTCTCAACAACCGCTTCAGACCAACCGCCTCCCACCACCACAACCACACCTGCCTCTCACCAACCCACGCCATCCTCACCACTTCGCCAGCAACCGTCAACATCTCCACACCACAAACATCGCCTCACCTTCGTCTCCGAAACGACGCCATCTTTGCGCCAGCCGCGGCGAGTCGGCATCGAGCGGTGTCACTGCAGGCCGACGTGGGACGTTTGCTCGTCGGATCAAGCTTGGTGATCTCGTGCACGTCCGCTCTCCGCGCAGGGGTCAGAGGTTAGAGGTCGAGGATCGGAGGCCAAACCGCGTCTCACCAGCCCTGTAAAAGGACGAGCAGAGCGCCAAGCTCGCGTTCGAGTTGATCGGTCGGCCTGAGTCAGCCTGGAGAGGTCGGGGAGTCGGGAGGAAGCCAGAAGCCAAGGAGCTGCGTGGAAATCTGGGCTCGTGGCGGAGTCGGGAGCTTGGAGCTTGCAGTCGGTGGAGAGTCCGGGCGTTGCCAAGGAGACGCGAGCTGGAGGCGCGGCCTTGCCTGCTGTGTCGCGCGGAACCACGCGTTCGTGTGGAGAGAGCCGGAGAGAGCTCGCCAGCCAGCGACAGGCGGTCCGAGGTGATCGGGCTTCGGCGCAGTTCGAGCATCACTGAGGGACGGACGGGTTCTTACAGAGCATCAACTCTAAGAGAGCAAAGGCCCGTTCGTTCCTCTCAAACGAGTTGCCGACTGAGGCCCGAATCACCCGGCCGCTTGGCAAGGCCCGAGCTCGACCGCGGCTACGCTAGCTGCCGTGGGGAAGGAGCATCGCGAGTCGCCTAAGCGCGTTCGTGTGGAGAGAGCCGGAGAGAGCTCGCCTGCCGCGCGGAAGGCCCGAGCTCGACCGCGGCTACGCCAGCTGCTGTGGGGATGGGACGTCGCAGGTCGCCCAAACCAGACACCACGAGGGTGCAGGTAACCTGCAACAGTCTCGTGGGACTCGTTCGGTCTGCCAAGTCCCACCCAAGAGGTCCAGTCAAGAGGTCCCATAAAGACCCAAGAGGTCCAGTCTGACCCCATTGCCTTTGATGGGGTCTTTTTCCTGCTTTTCTTTCGAATGAATGTTGTTGCGCCGAGTCCAGTCAGTAAAACTGTGTAAGTGACTGTACATTAATAATTACTTATAGACGTTTGTAGCGCTTTGTCTTGCCCACGTGCCGTGCCACATCCATTGCTTGTTCTGTGTACGTGCATGTTGGTGGGTTTGAATGACTGCATGATTGTTCCTGCATACGTAGAGTAAATAAATGTGCTTGTTTAAATGTAAACCTGTTCGTTGCGTCCATGCTCCCATTGAAATGCCATCTTGTGTGGTGGAGTCTGCGGGCCTACGGGGAAGGGCATGGTGGTGTGGGAGTGGTCGGAGTGGTCATCGTATCTGCAAGGGATATAAGGTATGCGCGCCGCCTGAGGCGTCGTAGGAATGCAGTAGTCGAACGCGGCTTGTGCGTGTGCATACGGAATAAAGGAGAGCCGCGGGCAGAGTACGCCCGCGCTCGCGCTTGTGCAACACAGCCCGGCTCGACTGTTCCTCCACTCGTGTCTGCCTGCTAAGCATCTCCCATTCAGTACATTACAGTTGGCTGACGAGGATCTTCGGATCGGCGTGTGCAGGGCGGCAAGTAACCCGGGCGGTTCCAAGCTACGGGGCCAAGGGTCTCACCAGCACGAGCATGGCAGAAGGTCGGGGCACAGCGCACGGACGCGTACCCGTGTTCGGGGGAGATGAGTTCGAGTTGTTTTCTGAACAGTTAGGTTGCTACTTTCGGGCGAATGATGTAGAGGATGAAGAGAAACGCAAGGCGATCTTGCTCGCCTCGCTATCAACGGAGCACTACCGGCTGCTAAGTGATTTGGTGGCTCTACATAGACCCAGTGATGACGTGCTATCCTTTCAGGACATCGTGGCGAAAATGAAGACCCACTTGGCGCCAGAGAAGTCGTGACATCTCGCACGGTTCCAGTTCGATCATCTCGCTAAGGGTGGCGAGGAGCGCGTTGCGGACTTCGTAGCACGGGTGAAACATTCGGCTGTGCCTTGCAAGTTCATGACAGAGGAGCGTCCGGCACGGCTCAGAGATCGTTTTATTTCTGGTCTGCGAGACGCAAAGATGGTAGCAGCCATCCTGCGGTTGACCGACATCACATTCGACTCGGCGGTCGCGACTGCTTCGTCTGTCGAGCAGACACTCACGGATGTCCGGACCATTGCTGGCCAGGACGTAATGAGTAGCTCCAGCTGGGGCATGTCGGCTAATCCTGAGGTCCACGCGGTGACCGCACAAGTGCCGCAGGTCGTGCAGCCCGGAGTCCGAGCGATGGCTCAAGTGCCGCAGGTCGCACACGCGCCTGGCGGTGCGGGACGAGGGGCACCGCAGCACGGTCGCACCGGGAGCTGGGGGTGCGGGGGTCCGCACCTGCGACAGATGTGCCCGTATAAGAACACCGTGTGTTTGCATTGTCACAAGGTGGGACATTTGAAGCGTGTGTGTCGGATGGCGGGGGCCTCCGTTGGGGTCTTGGATGACGAGGTGCGGGAGGACCCCAGTGACCTGGAGATCGGCCTGCAACTGGGGCATGACGATGCCGGCGAGCGGGAGCAGGAGATGCAACCACGGTTGAGTCTGTTTTCCGTTGGTTCGGAGATGACGACGCCTTTCACGGTGGAGGTCGAAGTGAATGGCCAACCGACTGTGTTTTGCGTGGATACCGGGGCTGCAGTGTCAGTCATGGGTGAGCAGGCAGCTCGTGGTCTTCGCGGTATTCGCCTGGTCAAGACGGCCTTGTCGTTATACACGTACACCGGTGAAGCGATTGCACCGCATGCGAGGGCCGACGTCTCAGTGCGCTACCGAGATCGACGCGCCCGGCTCTCGGTGTTCGTTGTACGAGGGGAGGGGAGGGGAGGGGAGGGCCCACCCCCACCCTTTTGCGTCGGGACTGGCTGGCGCACCTCGGACTGGATCTCCGGTTCGTACCTCCAGATGTGCCAGTGCTCTCTTCGAGACCTTCGTCGAGTACCGAGGGCGAGGCTCTGGCGCCGGGGGCCGCGTCGATGCAGCGGGAGCGACCGTTCGTTGCTGCCTGCGACGGTGATGTGCGGTTCGGGAGCGGCGAGAGCCGTATCAGCTCTCGCGATGAGTTCCCGCGCTTCGCTCGCGATGAGTTCCCGCGCTTCGGCAGCGTTCGTGAGGCAATGCGCGTCGGTGTTGTCCAGGCAGCTTCAACACGTGGCGGTGAGCTCGTGGCGTTAAAGGGAGTCGCGAGTCACGACATCGAGTCGACAACCAAGAAACGGACTCGTGATGTGGGTTGTGGGTTGTTGTTCATGGCATATGTGTTTTTCCTTGCTCTAGTAATGCAGTTTAACGTTATTGAAGTAAATGCCAGCAGTTCTCTTGTGAAAGTGGATTTGGCGGAGATCAGTCAATGGGGTTGGTATTATGATCAATGTGAGGTGGGAGCAGTGGTGGCAAATAAAAAGGTTGGGTTGGCCTTCCATTGTCCCGGGCCGCCGGTAGTTGCTTTGTCATGTGCTGGGAGTTTATCAAAAGACCGCGCTGTACGAAAAAATGAGTTTGCAATGCTTCCAGTGATGTTCGTAGTGATTTATAACGAGCCTATGATTGAAGTGTGGTTTAAATGGAATTGCGACCGTCTAGCTGCCGTGTGGGTCTCGGAGATCGACTCGGAACCAAGACTGGTGCACTGGTCGGCGTTACCCCCACCTCTGGTTGCGAGCGCAGCTCTCTGTGTTCGCTCAAGGCCGTTTAGACGGGCGTTGGCATCTCAACTGATTGTGGTGCGTGAGTTGTTTTGGAGCATTAAGTGCATACAGCCAGCGGCGCTGTTCAGCGCCCCCGGCCAAGGTCGATCAAGGCTGCCGCTGGCGCCACGGCTTCCAGACAGCGGGCTTCCGGCCTCGGAATGTTTATCTGTGTCGGGTCTGCCTGGGGGGAGTGGGCCGGAGGCGTTTGATGGTGCCGGGGGAGGTTGGCTCGAAAGATCGCCACGACCTCGGCGGGGGCCCATGTCAGCATGAGCCGCCTGGGGGCGTTTCCGCTGGGTAGGGCTGCTGTGTTTTTTAACACGGCCAGAGTTTGGGAGGTGCTGTGTCTTCGGAATCTGGTCGGGGCAGCTCCATTAACCCGCTTTCACGCATTATATGATGTGGTGTGGTTATACTTCGCTGTTTTCATTTTATTTCCATGATTATTATACCGAAGTCCTTCGTGTTGTTTATGCTTCGTATATTGGTGATCATTTAATAATCATCGTTTTAGGGGGAAGGAGTGTGGTGGAGTCTGCGGGCCTACGGGGAAGGGCATGGTGGTGTGGGAGTGGTCGGAGTGGTCATCGTATCTGCAAGGGATATAAGGTGTGCGCGCCGCCTGAGGCGTCGTAGGAATGCAGTAGTCGAACGCGGCTTGTGCGTGTGCGTACGGAATAAAGGAGAGCCGCGGGCAGAGTACGCCCGCGCTCGCGCTTGTGCAACACAGCCCGGCTCGACTGTTCCTCCGCTCGTGTCTGCCTGCTAAGCATCTCCCATTCAGTACATTACATCTTGCATTGCGGAATATTAGTTGGCTTTTAAATAGCCGGTAAAGTGATCGGGTCCAACGGGACTGCATGATATTACCCCGCTCGGTTATCCCAAAAGGAAGCGAGCTGCTTAAGCGGCTCGTTTCCAAGCGGTCCCGTTGAGGTACAACCTCTCGGTAACCTACCTGCGCGAATAATTAGGTAAATCGAAGATTTGGCGATCGGACCCTGTAGCGCTCGGGTAGGGTACGGACAAGGTTGTGGTGGGATTGAAAACCCATCAGTGACTGGTTTCTGATGCCATTGCAGAAAGTCACGACTGGATTGTCCGTCCGGTGGGCGAACCGGCTGCTATTGGTGAAAAGCGGTCGTTCGAACGCCGGGCGGGCGAGAATACTACAACAATATATATACACACACACACACATATTGATATATATATATATATATATATATATATATATATACATACATACATACATACAAACCCATACATAAGCAGGGCTATAAAATTAAGATTCATACAATCGTAAACACCAGAGCTATGAATAAAAGTATGGTGTATTTTCCTAATTTGCATCAGGTATTCTGACTATTACTTCCTTTAACAGCCCTATTATTCCCATTTTCTTGTGAGATCTGCCAGGAAAAGTTTTCATGCAAGTGTTTCATGAACGGGGTGGTGCGGCCTGATGTTCGACTGAAGTTGGCAAGAATTTTTGATTTGTTCAGGGTGGTGGTGATAACTCACCTACTCTTTGCAAATGTTGCCCAGTGATCTTTAAAGTCCACAAACTAATGACAGCAAATAGGGCACCTTGCTTGACGTCCATTCGAGGGGCGGTGCACTTTGTAATGCAACACTCTACCAAAGATGCAACACTCTGCCAACAAACCACCAATCTGACAGTTTATAGTGAGCTCAGGAATCAAAAATAGGCTAGACAGCTCATATGTAAGGGGGTAAGGGTTCTGCATCTCCTGTTGGACTGCATGTACTATTCTGAGCTCTAATGTACAGCCAATAAGCATATTATAACTGTAGAAACATTTATGTTCATGATGAGTGCATTCTGGATCATTTACCATTGTTTCAAAACAATTCTGTGACATATTCCTTTGATGCAATCGTCGGCCTCTGTTGGCTCTTTGCCAAGCCAATTAGGCTAACATATCATGTTACAATGACATAATAATGCATACCCTGCAGTTTTCCCGGATATCCTCAAATCTCAACCGATGAGCCATCTCTCCCGGTCAAAATCAAGACTTGGCTCCCCCGGTTGTATTCGGGGACATCTGAGCTGCACTCCATCTGCTCACAGTTGCGTTCCACCCCACACGCGGGTTCTTTCCGACAAGTTGCATCCTCTTGCATTGGGCGCCTCAGACCTGTTGGGACTCTCTATTACGCTTAAACGGTTGCTCCTGCAGGTACGACCAGATATCCGATCAGTCTCTTCGTCTACCTTGGGAATCCGGCGTCATGAAGGACGCAATAAGCTGTTGAATTATAATTGCTTCATTTCGCGTTGTTTGCCTTGACAATACAGGGAGGTGACAAGAACACAGAGGAGGGTTGTTTCGTCTTAATTTTTTAACTCTTGCAAAGAAAGGCATAGACAAGGGAATAGTGGTGAAACTAATTAATAAATATAAACTCTTTTACAATGAGATTAAACAAGAGGAAGATAGAGGACGAAGCGAATAAAGTGAGGGTTTGTGGTCGATTTCTTGAGACTGATGTATAACAGAGACAGGGATTGTACTGGAAACCATAATTATGTCGACCATGAAAATGGAAGAAATAGACCAGAGGCTGAAGGATCTGCAACCAAACAGTAAGTGATCTTTTCATTTAAAGAAGGTTTTTGATGAGCTTTGACCTTGAATGTAGAGTACTCTTAAATGAATGATAGCTCTTCACAAATGAATGATGCATACATTATTCTGCCTTAAATAATATTGACTCGTAAGAATATAAAAACACTGTATTATAAAAGTTCTTTAAAAAGGCAAATATTTAATGAATGGCATTTAATATCAAAGAGGAAATGCATTTTCTTGTGATAATGGATTCTTTAAATTTTTTAAAGATATTTCTATGAATTTATCTATAACTAAGCTTTAGTGCCTGTTAGATAAAGTATATCTGTAATAATAAATGTCAGTGTGTGTCAATCAGTCGGTCCGTCTACTCCATAACTCCAAAACCATGAAACCTAGCGGCCCCAAACTTTCATGCATACTCGAGGAACTCCAAGGGAGTGCCTGGATGAAAAATGGGTGTTTAGATAAATTTAAACACCCCTTTTGAAGATAATTTAGGGGGTGCTCGTCACAAAATAAATAATAATTTAAAAATCCTCACCAAAATGGCGGCACAGGATCTTGGTCGGCCCTATGTCAGCTCGCTGGGGTCTTAAGCTGCCATTTTGTTCAGCCTGCTCAACAATGCCTTGACTTGAAATAGGCCATAACCGTTTCTTCACGACAAAGTACGCAATGTTTTTTTCACTTTCCTCACTCATATCATTGAATGCCTGATCTTCATACCTACAAATCACTTCAATAAGTGCTATAGTTTTCAGATGAGGAGCTTGGAGCGATTTTATGTATTATGTCATTTTCCACGATGGACTGTCACGGACTAATTAAAGTATATAATTAAAATATTTGAGCTTTGAGGATCAGATCTTGTGGACTAAATACACCACATAGCCAAAAGTAGTCCAACATCTCATTCCAAAATCATGGGCATTAATATGGAGTTGGTCCCCCCTTTGCTGCTATGACAGCCTCCACTCTTCTGGGAAAGCTTTCGACAAGATGTTGTAACATTGCTGTGGGAATTTGCTTCCATTCAGCCACAAGAGCATTGGTGAGGTCGGGCACTGATGTTGGGTGATGAGGTCTGGCTCTCGCAGTCGGCATTCCAATTCATCCCAAAGGTGTTCAATGTGGTTGAGGTCAGGGTTCTGTGCAGGCCAGTCAAGTTCTTCCACAGTGATCTCAACAAACTATTTCTGTATGGACCGTACTTTGTGCATGGGGGCATTGCCATTCTGAAACAGGAAAGGGCCTTCCCCAAACTGTTGCCACAAAGTTGGAAGCACAGAATCGTCCAGAATATCATTGTATGCTGTATCGTTAAGATTTCCCTTCACTGGAACTAAGGGACCTCGCCCGAACCATGAAAAGCACCCAAGACCATTATTCCTCCTCCAACAAACTTTACAGTTGGCACTATGCATTCGAGCAGGTAGCGTTCTCCTGGCATCCGCCAAACCCAGATTTGTCCGTCGGACTGCCAGGTGGTGAAGCATGATTCATCATTCCAGAGAATGCATTTCCACTGCTCTCGAGTCCAATAGCAGTGAGCTTTCCACGACTCCAGCCGATGTTTGGCATTGCACATGGTGATTTTATGCTTGTGTGCAGCTGCTCGGCCATGGAAACCCATTTTCTGAAGCTCTTGACGAACAGTGCTTGCGCTGACATTGCTTCCAGAGTCAGTTTGGAACTTGGTATTGAGTGTTGTAACTGACGGACAGACGATTTTTCCACGCTATGTGTGTCAGCATTCGGCGGTTCAGTTCTGTCAGCTGATGTGGCCTATCATTTCGTGGCTGAGCTGTTGTTGCTTCTAAACGTTTCCACTTCACAATAACAGCACTTATAGTTGACCGTGACAGCTCTTGCAGGGCATAAATTTGACAAACTGACTAGTTGGAAAGGTGGCATCTTATGACGGTGCCACGTTGAAAGTCACTGAGCTCTTCAGTACAACCCATTCTACTGCCAATGCTTGTCTATGGAGATTGCATGGCTGTGTGCTTGATTTTATACAATGGGTGTGTGGTTGAAAAAGCCAAATCCACTAATTAGAAGGGGTGTCCACATGCATTTGGTCATGTGGTGCATCGAAATCTGAAAATTTTATGAAGTTAATAATGTTTTTGTTTTTGCGGGTGTGGCCCATTACCAATCAGCTTGTTATCGCTTGCTAAGCCAGCCGTTCCTTAACAACCATTTTGTTGGAGTGCTTGCTTAAGTGCTTAAGCCACTTAGCGAGTGCTCTTCAAGCAGCTTGGTTGTTTGTTTTCAATCATGGTTTTCTATGGCAAGAGTACCTGCACTGTCCCTATGCACTGTCCCTCTGCTAAACACAACTTAAAATACATCGATTGATGTTCAAAGTTCAGCTCCCACCCACCTACATTGGGCCCCACGGTGACGTGCGGTGTTTTTGACAATGTTTCGCCTGCTGAAAATGTCATGCAATTTTTATTTTTATACGACAGCTCTACAAGCTGCTTGGTTGTTCGTTTGCAAATCATGGCAATACACGGCAGAAATACTCATGCTGTCACTCTGCACTGTCCCTCTGCTAAACAGAACAAAAAATACACCGATTGATGTACAAAGTTCAGGCTCGACCTGCCTGCGTTTGGCCCCACGATGTTGTGCGGTGTCTTGGCCTGTGCCTCGTTCATTGAAAATGTTGTTCATTATTCGATTTTTTTTTACATGACATCGTGTTATTTCACATTTTTGTGCGATCTGCTTTCATTATACCACCCACCACTTTCACATCGATGCATATAAAAAGAAGAAAGCAATCAGAGATTGTAAAACCTCACCAGGACCTGTTTTGTGAGTTGTATTTTGTATGGCAAATAAATGGAAGGTCGTTGATTGTAAATGAAAGGTCGAAATGGTCTAGTTGTAAATGTCAGGGTGTTTTGGGGTTGTTTGGATCATTTGGGTCCTCTGGGTCTTTCTGATCTTTGGGAACTTTTGGGGTCTTCAGGGTCTTTAAGGGTCTTCATGGTCTTTCGGGTCCTCTGGATCTTTTGAGTCTTCTGTGTCTTCTTGATATTTTGGGTCTTTAAGGGTTTTTCAAGTTTGAATGGGTCTTAGGAGTCTGATATGGTCTTAGGGTTTCAAGGGTCTGAGGGTTTTAGGGATCTCAAAGGGCTTAGGGGTCTGAAGAATTTTAAATGTCTAAGGGTTTTTGTGGGCCTTCATGAGTCTCAGGTTGTAATGGTTCGAAAGGGTCTTAGGAATCGTAAAGGGTCTTTGGGTTCTAAAATACACACTCACATTTTGTGCAGACATACAAACTCTGGCGAGGGTAATAAAGTCCATCGATCTCGTGTACGGAGTTCTGCCATGTTCGTTTGAACTGTGAAAAGCATTGACTGACTTCAGTATTTGAGTATGTCCTTCGTTACATTCGTCCGTCTATCCGTCCGTCAAAAATGAAGAAGAAGAACCTTTCTATAGGGGTCTAAAGGATAGTTCTAAAAGGTAATTCTAATGAGTTTCGTTCATTTCTAGGCTTTGCCTATTTCATATTAAAAATACCAAACTAAACTGCTTCCTTCAGACACTCGTGCAATTTTTGAATTGAATTTCGCTAAATACCCTCGCTGAAGGAGAGGGTATTGCATGTGCGTCCCTTTGTTTGTTTGTTTGTTTTGTTTGTTTGTTTTGTTTGTTTGTCTGTACATAAGTTTTTTGTGTTTTTCGCTGCAACCGCTTGTCAGATTGAGACAAAATTTTCACGATTGATGCAACGACTCATGCATAATATTTTAATGATAATTATGACGTTATAGGTCACGTGGTGTGGCAGCCATATTGGAAAAATGGGAAAAAAAACTTTGGACTTCTGTATCTCTGAAACTGCACCAAGGAAAAAATTGAAACTTGGTGTCTTTTGTGTCCTTTACAAAGGTGTTCTATGAACTCTCCAGTTGTCATGACTAGAAATAGACATGCACAACCATCCCTCAATTTTTCACTTGTATTACCTCTGCCACCAAAGGTGAATGGAGGTTATGTTTTCACCATTGTCTGTTTCTCTGTATGTCTGTCTGTGAGCAGGATATTTCAAAAAGTTATGGATAAATTTGGTGAACAGTTTGGGAGTGGGCCAAGGACAAATTGATGAGGTTTTGGTGAAAATCTGGATACTGTAAATTTTTTGAAGTGATTCTTCACCATTGAGTGATCGGGCCAAAAAAATACAGTATAGCATGATATCTCAAAAAGTTATGGACGGACTCGGATGAAACCTGGTGGAAAGGTTGAGTGTGTGACAAGGATGAACAGCGGAGCTTAGATTTCATTACCTACCTGTATACTTACCTGAGTTCCTTAATTCCTGTCCAACCCAGTGTTTGCCTGTCGTTCGAGTGACATATCATTTTCCTTATACTCTGGCAAATTCACCTTTCCACCTGTGACAAGGGCACTTCATAGAATGACCTACAACGTTTGTGAGGCATAGTATCCGGTATCTCTGTGCATACAAGCCTGCAGGGTAATTAACCCACTGAAATTAATCCATAAACAATGATGACGCTCTTCTGATAATTGAGATAAATGCAATGGCATTGTGGCCAAAATCAATTGATGCTGCTGGAGAATTCAGATTGTTGTAAGGAATGCATTTGCTTGTGTTCTTGAAATCACATTGTGCAATGCATCCTCATGATGGCACAGGAAATACATTTGTGACTCAAGGTTGGTGCGCAAATTACTCAAATGGAAGACACCAATACCGATTCTCACTCGATCACCTATTCCAAAGACAAGATGGTTGATTTACGATGAAATGATAAACTAGATTTGCATTTTATTGCATCCTTATTTCCTTGATGGGAAATGTGTCTTGACACCTTCCCCCCCCCCCCAAAAAAAAAAATTACAAATATACAAGGTCGTTTTTTTTCAAGAGAAGAAAAATACAAATTCTAAAGAGTAAGAAAAAAACTCAGCAACAGGAAAGGTAGAGGTTGCCATTACTTTTGCTCGTAAACAACTCTCTTTCTTCCGTGTCAGTCGTCCACATGGGATGATACCGCATCACTTGAGGCCCTGGAGGGAAAAGTGCAATCGAACCATCCAGGGAAGACACTTCCACAAACAGGAGGAAAGAGGAACAAAGGCATTGAGGTTTGAGAAAGCCTGCATTTTGGAGTTTAATCAGGAGAGGGTTACTGGAAGAACACTCACATCGTGGATATGCTGCGGAGGGTCAGTTGGCTGCGAGAGAACAGAGGGGTTGTAACCGGAGTAAAGTCTAGACCTGAGTTAGACCGGAGGAGAGGCAGTAAAAAAAAAAATACAGAGAGGCCACTTACCAGTTTGAGATGTGAATTGAGGGATCACTGAAATACAGAAACTGCATTATGTTCATGTGATTAAGTTTCGACCCTTTGATCCTTTTAAGATCCATTCACTCCAATTAGGATCCATGAAGAGGAAAATACATAGTTCTGTCTGAATGATTTCAAATGGACATTCTGTCTTTGGTTTCAGCTGTTACACTAATGCGCCACCTCACTGCATAGTACAGGATATATATATATATATATATATATATATATATATATATATATATATATATATATATATATATATATATATATATATATATATATATATATATATATATATATATCGCCTCTAAGCTGTCTCGCCTGGGTTTAAATCCCAACACAACTATAAAATCTCATCCCAGTTTTTCACAGGCAGGGTGATTCATCAATGTGTGACTGTCCCTCGGATGGATGTTAAACTGTGCGTCCCAATTGGCGACATTAACTTATGGATGTTGAACATCCCATGGTGTCCTTTGCGAAGAGTTGGTGAGCAGTCGACACTATAGCCAAAAAACTTCCAAATGCCTCCCATAACTTTGTGTTCCACCTGTCCCAAGGGAACAAAGTCCAAAAGGGTCAAACCCCTAAGAGGGTCGCTATGCCCCTTTGCTGATCATGCAGATTAGCAGTAGTAGTGGTAGTAGTAGTAGTAGTATTTTAATATTTCATTGCATTATTGGGATACAGTAGCAAGTTGACTGTGGCCACAAGGGATTCTAAATGGGGTAAGGATGGGGAAGGCAAAAATGCAATTGGCATCTTTTTTCATTGGGCCAGTAAGCTGGGAGCAAAAGTTTGCATCTACTGCCACATCTGATGCAATTTAAATGATGGTGGTGAGGTGCTCCATTTGAAACTTTCATACATGTACAGTGACTTGCAAAAGTACCCCCCCCCTCCCCTCCAAAGTTTTCACATTTTTGTTGCACCTGAGCTTATTTCATGATGCTTTCAAATCAAACTTAATATGTAGATTCTTCACAAACTACTCCAAAGTGATGACATTAAAATGTGAATATGTTCAATTAACACAGAAAATCAGATGATTCTCAGTTATATAAGTATTCAAACCCTTTGCCTAATTAACCCTAAATCACTTTAGGAGAAAATTATTTGTTTGAAAGGTTCCAAAATAAGTGTAATAGGTTTCACCTACATGTAATCAGTGGTTTAACTTGAAAATTAAGCTCTCTTACTTATCTAAGGAGTTTTAAGGTGCAACTCACTTGGTCAACCAACAAAGCAAACATGAAGACCAAGGAGCTTTCCAAATAAGTCAGACATAAAGTGGTGGAGAAGCATCGTTCAGGAGAGGATTACAAGAAGATTTCAAAGTCACTCATTATCCCTTTGAATACGGTGAAATCCATCATTAAGAAGTGGAAGACGTATCATACCAACCAAACTCTACCCAGATCAGGTCGCCCATCCAAACTCAGCAGCCGGGCAAGCAGGAAACTGGTTCAGGATGTCACTGTAAATCTAACAACGACTTTGAAAGATCTGCAAGGCTCTATGTCCGAGATTGGGGTCAGTATGCCTGGTGTTGGCTTAATGGTTCAGGTGCTGGGCTTGAGATCCTCACGTCCTGAGTTCAAATCCCGCTCAGCTGTTGAATTAATACCAGGTGGGGTTAACTCTGCCTGTCATCCTTCCGAGGTCGGCAAAATGAGTGCCAGCATGCTGATATCCTGTGTCGGAGTGGCGACCCGTCCAAGATTGTGTCCAGTAGCCAAGGACACTGCTTTGGCAGCATCAACGCTCTGCACAGAGTATGGTCCTGATGGATGGATGGGGTCAGTTTTCATCAATCAACAATTGAGTTCATCAAACGACAACATGAATGAACCCCATTGGAGGATGAAACTAAAATTATGACTGACGAAGGCAACAGTGTAGAGGTGATTGATCGCAAGGGATTAGGAGGTGTAGTGAGATATATAAACGATGGAGGAGTGGAGCCATCAGCAACTGAATGGACAAGGTTGTTAGTAGCTGTGAGAAGGTCATTGATGAAAAGCACAAAGATCAAAGACAAGATGATATAACGTTGAGGGACACAGAATGAATGTGGTGGAGGTCAGAGAGAGCACCATCAACGCAGGTAGAGATAGATCGCTCAGCGAGGAAGCTGAAAAACCAGCAGATGAGCTGAGGCTGAATACGATACATTGGAAGTTTCATTAGGATCCCTGACTTTCTCCAAAGTGCTCGAGAGCTGAAGACCATTTGTTCGCAAAGTAACCACCTCTTTAATTAATGAGGACTCACTAGTAAGAGAAAAGTCAAAAGGAACTTGATAGATTTTCAGAAAACTTTATTTCACAACACCCTATTAAGCATATAAACGTCATGATGGTCATTTTCTTTTTGTTTAGCTTAATTATATCATCACACACTCTTTAGAAGGGGTTTCCACCTTGATTAACAGCCTTATATAATGCCAACTAACTTTATAACCATTTTCAGTCCCAGATATATTTTGCCATATTTACGTACACAATAAATATTTTTATGGATCCGGGGTTTGAGTTCGACCACAAGGGGAAGCGCTCAGGTTCCTCCCAAACACCCGGTCTTGTGGCTCGTGCTCCAGCATGTTGCTAATCAACCACGAGCACCGATTGGTACTGCCAAACCTGCAGGGTTACACTACCTCTCGTGATACCTTACGTGTAGATGTCCGCACCAAAGGGGGTCTCGTTCCCTTGATACGCACTCTGATTACTCACCGGATCAGGAGCAGGCGGGTGTAGCTGCGATTATGAACCAGCTCATCACAGCAAATTGCATGGGGCAGAACTTCCTGGCTATACTGCATGCAGACTCTGCTGGACCAAGACGGAAAAGATGCTACGAGCTAGGTACATTTATAACGCAAGTATATTGTTAATCAGGGAATGCAAATGTTTACAAAAGAGGACACAGTGCAGAGCTAACCAGATACTAAACTTCTGCAATCATAATTATGCTATAAGCATGAGAGGCACCATCAGACACGCACCCAAGGAAGTTAGAAAGGAAAGAGAAAGAGAGAAAGTGCAAGGTGTTTGTGACCTCTTTTGTTACCTTGCGTGGTTGACGGACCAACGCAACCCAGTCACTGAGGAGGGGGAAACAGGGGGAGGAAAACTGAGGTGTCTACTGTATGTGGTTGGAAGAAGTGTGATGAGGTGCAATGATTGGCAGATGAGGTGTAATACAGGGAGGAGGGTTGAAAGATGTCGGTCAGGGAGTTTTGGAAACAAAGGAAAGAATGCGTGAGAGGAATAGCCTTAACGTGAGTATAAAGAGGTTTGTACGTGTAAATGCTAATCCTATCTAATTGCATTCTGTCTGGCTCTTCCACTCGGTCATGGACTCCATTCCGCTCCTTAACTCCAACAACAAAGAGGCAGGCCAAACGGAAGAGAGCGGGTGAGCAAGATGGGATAAAATGGGCAGAAGACGAGCAGGTAGGCCAGACGAGAGAGATGGGCGGGCCACAGAAGTTGGTGGGCCAGATCAGAGCTTTGTTTTATCCTTCTCCAGTGGGGGCAGCACTTGAGAGTCAAACAAGCAGAGCGTTGGGAGTTTCTCCACACCCTCATTGGCACGGGGACTTGAACCACTGTGTTGGCCATGCCCAAATGAGGATTTCCCACTGGAAATGACCTCATTTGCTCTGAACTCCGTCACACGATGGAACTCCTAGAATAACATGGCACAAAGGCATCTGGTGGCAGCCACAAACATGCACTGGACACCAAATGGAGTCCGCAGCTGAGCAGAACGCTAGGGTTATCCTCATGACGTTAAACTGCGCCCAGCGCATACTCGTGCCCCAAGCTTGACGCCAGAACTTCCAGCCCTAAGTATCTATAAAGGTACGGGCGACTCTCTTGTCTCCTGCCATTCAGAGGGTAGTGATCGTTGGTGGTAATGGTGGTTGAGCGATGGCAGTGATGGTGTAGCATAGCGATTGTCGTGCGGCGAGTTTGTGATGGTGATGGTCGTGCTCGAGATTGTGACGTCAGTGGCGAGTTTGGGCCAGTTTGGGCTGTGTTCTGATGACGTGGGGATTATTATGATGTTGTGATGGTTGCAGAAATGTTGTAGCGTTGGGGTTAGAGTACGGCGAAGGTGAGGTGATGTGTCGTTGGAGAATGGCACGAGATATGAACAGGAAATGGCACACGTTTGCTCATGAGTTTTCTGTTTCCGTGGTCTGCTTGCTTGCCTGAAGGAAAGGATGTCGTGTGTGAAGTAAAGTAAAACAAAATAGAAAGAAGAATAAAGAATGGGTGTAAGACCTATATAAAAGCCCTCGCAACACATTTTGTTCCATAAACCCACCAGACATCAAGGAAGGACTATCCAAAACAGATACTAATGAAATAACTGTCTCGGCACCACTATATGTTGTCTACCATTGCCTTCGGGAGTGGCGGTTTCGCAGAACTGCAACATTACATTCCCTTTAATTTTCTTCGATGATGACACATCATGGTATAAAATTAGATTTACTTACCAGGTACAATGGTTGGCTTCTGTTGTTTGACGTTGCATTATTCCTTACTCCTGTCCAACAATCTGTTGCTTGCTTGTCTGTTAGCTTCATTAATATTGTGTTTTTAACAATTTGATAAATGGTCAAGTGACGTGGCATTATTACTCCTCATCAAGATAAGATCGAAGGCTGTTATTTAAAGGTTATGTTGAGACGGTTTCCTACCATCCTTTCTGTTTCTTACAGGGATGGAAGGTGATGAGGAAGACAAAGATGAAGAAAATGACATTTCAACTTCATCAGCCTACAACACATTCACATCAGATGGGTTTATTTCTCCAGATTTCCACACCACCATGGTTATGTTCTACATTTGCACATGCAGTGGCTCATCATGAACATCTTTAACAAATGCAATGTGGAGTTTTGTACATTCAGTACTTGGGTGTCTGGATATACCTTAACCCGAATCCAGCCAACACATTTTACGACCTAATTTTACCAACTGGGGTCTTTACGGACCTCGACTCAAAAACCACTCAATTTCACTAAATCTGCCAAAGTTTCACGTCAATGACTAAACATCATGTTTTCTTGATAAAGTCAACAAACACAAGAAAAATAAAAAAAATACATATAAAATCTAAAATTAACCTTCCAAATGGGGACTTTTATGACCCACAACTCAGAATCACAAAATTTCATTCAATCTGCTGATATTATATGAAGTTTCACATCAATGAGGAAACATAATTATTATGAATGGATGATGTTTTAGTGATAAAGTAAACAAACATAAACATAAAAAATAAAAACAACAATCGGAGGACTTGCTCGATACAAATACCATATGTAATGAAGCAATCATATATGCAGAAAATTGAATGAAAACAACTGGGGTCTTTTTGGACCCCAAAAAGGATTTCTTGTATGTCTGTGCAACAAGGTGGGATCTTAAAACATCATACAAATATGTATATATATATATATATATATATATATATATATATATATATATATATATATATATATATATATATATATATATATATATATGAATGTCAGGTCTGGCCAATCTGTTCCAGTAAGTGTTGGACCAGAATCGTTTTCTGTGACGACCCCACAAGGTCAGAATGATTTGGGCTCTTCGAACAGTAGAAGAAGATGAAAAAGATATATCAATACTCTTTCTTTCACCTCATATCATGGAAATTATTGATACTAATTGAGTACCTTGCAAACGTATTTGATACACCAGTACAGATGTGTGTTATCTGCCTTTAATATTCGTTTAATTAACCTCCGCCATCGAAGATGGATGGAGGTTACTGTTTTCACCCCTGTCTGTTTGTTTATTTGTTTGTTTGTGAACAGTATTACGGAAAAACTCCTGGACGGATTTCGATGAAACTTGGTGGGGGATTAGGTATGGTCCAACGATCATGCCATTAGATTTCGGACTTGGTCCAAAAAAAAAACAGAAAATTTTGCAACTTTTTTTCAAAAAAAAATTCGATTTTATTTGAAAAATATTTGAATTTATTTTTTTTGCATTTCTACATGTTTTAAGTGATTTCCAACCCAAAAAGAAAATTGTTAGAGAAAAAAACCCCATAAATTTTGCACTTTTTTTTTCAAAAATATTTCGATTTTATTTTTTGGCCATTTCTACAAGCGCGTCGATCTAGTTTAGTTTATTCAATCGTGGTTCAGTAGAGTCTGATCCGTTTTGACCTACAATGAATAGGATATCAGGTTCACTTAAGTGACCCAGCAGTATTGGCGGCGGAGGTTTTGCACTCTACCTAGTGCTCCCCCTCAAGTTAAGACTGTGCCATGTACTTGTGAAGGCAAAAAGTTCCCGTTGTATCGTGCAGAGAGAGGACATTTGGTTTATTCCTTTGGCTCATTATCCTTCCGGTCTATAATGGCTAATGCAGTCCCATTGTGGTACTATTTGAACGGCAGATAAGATCGATCTTTTACTACTCTATGTGGATGAGATGTAACAGGTCGGTGGATGGACGTGAAGACGCTAGGTTTAACAAACCAGGTGTGCACCTGCAAACTCACCTGGAGCTCTGTGTGTTCTGAATTCTCGAATCTCTCCAAAGACGGACCACGTGCATCCTGGTGCACACTAGAGCACGCTGTGTTACCGTAACGACAGGATTGAGGCGCCCAGTGGTGATGGGGTGGTGTATCGGGTGGGTGTTTTTCTGGGTTTTGGAGAGATGGCTCATGAGTTTGTAGGTTGGGTGGGTTGAGGATGGAGTTTAGGGTGGGTGGTGGGTTAATGGGGGTTTTGGGGGTAGAGGGTGGTTGGACTGGGGGAGGTGAGTGGAATCTCGTGAAGTTGGTGAGAGTTGAGTGAGAGTGAGGGTGGGATGATGTCAAGATCTTGGCTTTTTTGGGGGTGCATGGACTGGGGTGGGTTGAGGATGGAGTTTAGTGTGGGCGGTGGGTTAATGGGGGTTTTGGGGTAGAGAGTGGTTGGTCTGGGGGAGGTGAGTGGAATCTCATGAAGTTGGTGAGAGTTGGGTGAGGGTGAGGGTGGGATGATGTCGAGATCTTGGCTTTTTGGGGGTGCGTGGAGTGGGGTGGGTTGAGGTGTGTAATTACCCATACCTCTGCTGAATGCAGATTCAGCGCAATTACGAACCACAAAGACATAGTGGAAAAACTGGGAAGAATGCAGTAAAATTAACAAGCTTGTTCACACAAAAGCAGATCGGCTGCTATGGAAACCCGGACAACCTGCTCGAGTAAGTGAACACGTGGGGACATACCTGATTACAGCCTTGTTTGGGATTCAATCGGATGCCTCCTCAGTGTTTATTCCACGGAGCATAATAATGGAGTTTATTTGAGATACTCGTGCCTGAAGAAGCTCCTCTTGATGTTAAATCGACCAGGGGAGGGCGGAACGTGAGTGTTGTAAAAGAAACATTGAGCGAGTTCGTTTATCCTCCTCTTTCCCCACGTTTCCCTGAAAGTGATGATGTTGAACAACATCGTGTATCCGGCCGCGGAGCCAACGGTGCGATCAGGTGGGACTCTGCTTGGGAACCCGAAGGTAATGTTGTCACACCTTGGTACCTACCGTTGCATACATCGTATGTTCCTTTTTATCTGTGCTCTACCACGTCGTCTTAACTCGCAACATCGCTGTTATCACTTTCACCCATACGGATGATAATTATACCAAATAATGATCATAATCAGGATAACAGAAGGGATTTCAACATGGCTTTTTCGCCTTTCGTTACGAGCCACTGGTACCTTCCTTTACACATGGCACTTGCAGCAACTAAATACAAGCACATGGAACCCAAAGTCGAGATGAACGTAGAGAGAAAAGTGTGTGTGTGTGTGTGTGTGTGTGTGTGTGTGTGTGTGTGTGTGTGTGTGTGTGTGTGTGTGTGTGTGTGTGTGTGTGTGTGTGTGTGTGTGTGTGTGTAAGTTGTTGATCACAGCTATCTTCACACGTGGGTGGGTTTCAGGAGGTGGAACAGAGAGCAACCCAGTCTTAAAGTGTCCACCCAACTTTGTTGGTGTGCTATCTCCACATGCGTGTGTGTGTTGTTGGGTGGAAAAGCAGGTAAAGCAGGTTGAAAGGAAATGGGAGTAAGGGAAGGAGAGGGACCAAGGTGTGAAACAGGGAGGAACGATAGTAAGATAGTTGGAGCTCTAAACTTCAACATATTTGAATACATAATAAATAGATGGCTCAGACCTTTGCCTCCACATCAACATTATCTCACTTTCGAAAAACACGTCATTACTCGTTCCTCCAGGTGGCGTGTCCACAAACTGCAGATGTTTTGCTTCACTCAGGTAACAATTTTTTTGGTGCAAAAGACGTTCGGAGCGAGGTTAATATTGAGGTTGTGAGATCTTGCTGATGTATTTGAGAGCACCGCACTGTTCTCAGCATGCTTTGCAAGTGGACATCCTGAAGAACCATTGAATGAGGTTCAAGAGGTTGAATTCCCCTTAATCTGGTAAAGGCTCATCACCTTACCTGGCCTTTCCCCACTGGGTTATCAAAGATTCGAGCAATTGCACGCTGCGGTTTCCTTAACTCACTGACAGGTATAAGGGAGGGAAGTCAGAGTCGATCCTCCCAGTTGGGGACTATTCCCAAGATGGGGAATTTACCCTGGACAGGAGTTAGTACGTGCAACTAACCAATCCCAGGGTGCTGCCGAAACACCTGTCAAACCAGACAAGGATCCACCATTGACGTTTTGGGACCGTACCCCTCCAGCTGCGCTTCTTTGTAGAAATCCCCCCCCCTAACTCCCAAGACACTCTTCAAAAGCCAATTAAAATCCATGCAGAAAATCGTTCCATTAATTGCTTCACCTGAAGCCAAACTATTCAATAATAAACACATACAGGCAATACAGCAAATACAAATGATTATCATGCTGACAACGAAACAGACGTAACCACAACGTTTTTGAAGAAGAGCTCACTCTCCAAAAGTGTACTTCCAATGTGAGATGCAGTCAAAGCTTCATAATCCTGATAAATCTATTTTATAAAAAACATCTGAAATGAGCCAGACTAGGAGAAATAGATACCCTCGCGTGTTTTTTTTACGTGTTCCAATCGGTGCTGGATTAACCATTAGGCAGACAAGACATGTGCCTTAGGGCCAGCCAAAAATTCGGGCCACAAACTTTGCAATCTAAGGTCTAGTAAACTGTAAAGCAAAGTGCCAAATCTGTACAAGTTTTGTCATGCATATATTCATACACTGCAAATTGTATAGAGGGATTAAATAAACTATTTTCTTTTCACATTGAATATTTGTCTTTTTTTTGTATTAAATATTTTGTTCTTGAATCAGTTCATCTTTTGTCTGGGGTCCATTTCCATGAGCCCGAGATCTAATTTAAATTTTTCAGGCCATTCTCTAAAATTTCAAAATGTGCCTTAGTTTGTGAAAAGCCGAGGCTTAATCCGGCCCTGGTTCGAATCAAAAATCAGACTCAAAACCATAAATGAAGTGCGGAATCCTTCGGATTTCGGCAATTATGTTGGTCGGCCGTGTGTGTCATTCTGTGTGTCTGTCTGTCTGTTTGTTTGTGTGTTTGTGTGTTTGTTTACCCTGTAGCAGCCACACCGTTTCAGCGATCATGACCAAACTGGGTACAGACGTCAGCCATGGTCCAACTTAGACACTTGGCGTTTTTGGTGAATCTAGGTCAAAGGTCAAGGTCACCAAAAAACCGAAATTCATATTTTCGCAATAACGTCCCCTAAAATGGTCGTATCGACTTCAAACTAAATCCAAAATGTGCATCTTCCAATTCTGCATCCAACCATATGTCTCATTGAGGTGTCACACCAGCACCCTTCTTTAGCGGTCAGGGGTCGAATGTCAGGGGGATCATGTCAAAAATTTCAAATTGCGATAAAAAAGCCGTTTCAAGTCCGATTGACTTCCAAGTGATGATCATGACCAAACTAAGTGCTATAACTCATTAAACACTCACACGATCGACATATAAGAACCAACTTGATTTCCAGGTTTTTGTTTTTTCAGAGATCATGGAGATATGACAGTCATTCCGACAATTCCTTACTCAACGAGCAATTTGATTTGTTTGTTTGTTTGTGTACAGGATATGTCAAAAACATTGCTGGCAGATCCGGATGAAATTTTGTAGACAGATTTGGTGTGTGACACGGATGAACTGATTAAATTTTGGTGAAGATCCGGATCCCACTGCTCGAATTTTTTCAGTGATTCTTCACCATTGAAAGACAGGGCTAAAAATGATAGATAGCACAATATCTCAAAAAATGGGGACGGATTCGGACGAAACTTGGTGAACAAGTTGGGTGTGTCGCAAGGATGAAGTGATTCGATTTTGGTGAAGATCCCAATCCAGATCTGTATACGAGAGTTATTTAATTTTTTAAGTGATTCTTCACCATTGAGAGATAGGGCCAAAACGACATCGTCCTGCATAGCATGATATTTCAAGAATGTATTGGGCCAGATATGTTCTCGTGGATCAGGCATTACGTGGTGGAGGTATGCGCTCTACCGAGTGCCCTTCTAGTTTATTTATGCTTTTAAGGGAAGTCCTCAAATGCCATCGACAGATGTACTCCAATAATAAAGAGCTTCCTCGCAAGGAATTCATGACACAGGAGGAGGCCTTTAGGCCCATCAAAACCTGTGCTAATATTGCCAACTTATAGTTGTTTGTGTTCTCAAACTTCCAAAGCAGAACTGATTTTTTTTTTTTTGTAAGAAGGACCTTTGTTTACAATGATTTTGGCAATGTCAGTCATTTTGCCGACTTGTGAAAAGGCAGAATACTGGCTACCAATTGGCCAGCAACCTTATTATAATTCATGGACCGATATTTGTGTGTTAACTTGTGTGTTTGTCGCACTACTCCTCCCACAGTTTTGGGCCAATTACATCCAAATGTGCTGCATAGGATCAGCATGACTCCAATTAATGTATGGGGTGTTATTTTTTATCTTTGCCGGTGGTCTTGAGCCAGAGAAGGGGGAGGAGAGAGGACGCAAAGTCTCTATGTAATTGTGTATCATATAGCGTCGCCTAAAGGTGGTGGAGGGTATTGCAAGTCTCCACCATCTATATAACAGTATTCCTGTTTTAAATAAAATGCAGAATACCCACGGGCCAGAACTTCTTGTTGTTAGTCATTTCAGATCCCATGGCATCTTTATCGAATATAAGGCATGTAATCTCTAGCACTATCAATAACTTGTAAATTCCTGCCCCCTTCAGTTGAACAAAAAGCCTGCACAGCCCGTTCATGAAAGACTGACCAAAAACCTTCCCCGACCAATCCTGCAAGAAGCTAAGGAATAATCAGGACCAATGAAGAAGTAGTTGACTTCTGTGAAGTCAGAGAGACCCATTTGTCTTGTTTCCCCAGTGTGCTTTCAATTAAAAACAATTGCAATTTATTGCATTGACGTATATTATGCCCATAATGATTCCTTCCTAATAATAAAGAGTCAACTTCAAAGTTGTTATGCTTTCCGTATTTTTCACTACTAGAGTGCAATGTATAGAAGGATCATCGTACATGAGTCGCAGCATCCACGGATGTCACAAGATTGCAGAACAAACTTCATTTGCTGAGATTGGAACTTCGTGGATTTGTATTTGTAAAGTTATTTTTCGTGACGTAGTTTGTCTTGTTCCCTACTATAAATATTGTACATGCGACATCGGATTTTGGAAGCAATTTTCCTGGAAATTGGGGTTTAACTTTAGGAGTGTTTTAGTCCATCTCACGCAAATGCTTATCCCCACTTTTCATTTCCTGATTCTGTGCCTGTTTCCATTGGAGCTGTAATTTGATCACAATAATGGTATACAAAGACCTAAACTTTCAGAAGATAACCTGGGATATCAAATGTCCACAAGCTACCAACGAGATCATCTGACTTCCCATCTTCTCTGAAAGATGGCATACTCAGTGAGGGAAGAGCAGAAATGATGGTTTCATGACTAATCCAGAAGGGCATGTGGAAAGGGAAGAGTATTGATTACAGGGGATTTTAATTTTCCAGGGAGAGATTGGGTCCAGGAACAGGGAAAAGGGAGAGCAGATGAAGATTTTTCTTTAGATCTCGTCCAGGATTACATTTTAACTCTGGTTTTAGATAAGCCCATGCAGGAGTGCAGTGTTAAACCTCCTTTTAAGTAATGATCCCAATATGGTGGAGCAGGTGAAGGGAGGAGAACCTTCAGGAACATGTGACCATAACTTAGTGTGAGCAAGGATTCTGTTAAGAGTTAGATTTCCGGATAATAGAGTGAGGCTATTTGATTTCAGGAAGGCAAACTTTGAAGATATGATGAGACAGTTAGGTGCTTTAGATTGGGACAAACTAACAGGACAATGGGCATCATTCAAGGAGCAGATGTGCAGCGTTCAGAGTCTCATTGCGAGTGCGGTGTGAAGCCAGAGGCAGAAATGGGCCAGAATAGTTGAGCAAGGAGGTAAAGAGTGTTATTAAGGATGATCAGTAGATATTTATTAGGTATTCACCAATGAACAAGAATCATTCGTATCTGAGTGTTCGAGTAAACAGATCAAAATAAAGACCAATTACTGCACCGTAGTCCCAAGAAGGAAGCCAGACATAACAATATATATATACACACACACACACACACACACACACACACACACACACACACACACACACACACACACACACACACACACACACACACACACACACACACACACACACACACGTACAGTACATACAAACACACAAACACAAATTATGTACTGGTAAGTACTTACAAAAGTTATTTAATTTGAAGTTATAACCTTAACTTATCAGCAATTTTGTGAATCCCCAACTACCCAGATCATCAGCTGGGCACCGTTTTTCATCGAGGTTTCGATCCTTTTAAGCCCAGAACCTCTCCAAACAGCCGATTAGTTAATATAATAATTAATGTTATCATAAATAGATGTTATAATAGATGTTATGCCTGATATTGGCTTAATGGTTAGGGTGGTGTGCTTGGGATCCTAGGATCCTGAGTTGAAATCCCACTTTTGTGTTGAATTAACACCAGGTGGGGTCGACTCTGCCTGTCATCTTTCCGAGGTTGGCAAAATGAATGCCAGCTTGCTGGTATCCTGTGTTGGAGTGGCGGCCTGTCCAAGATTGTGTCCAATAGCCAAGGAGACTGCTTTGGCAGCACCCATCTATTATCCATCCATCCATTGAGTATTGTCCCGATGGATGGATAATAGGTGTTAGTTAATATAATAGTTAAGCAAGTCAAAAGAGGATATGAGAAGGATATGGCCAAGTATATTAAACACAATAACAAGACATTCTTGAAGAACGTAAGGTGTAAACAGGTGGTCGGGAGGAGTAAGGGCTCATTGAAGAATAGCACAGTGAATTTATTTAGATATGAAATCGAGATGGTGGTCTTATTAAATCGATATTTTGCTTTAACATTTATGAAAAAACAGGCAGGGGAATCATCAATAGTTTATGTAATCTATCTATGGGATGGGGTATGCCAGTTATAGGTGGAAACAGGTAAGAGGTATGGAGGAAAGCTAAGATAAGGTCGAGCTCTTTGCCAGATGATATTCATCCAAGAGTAATGAGGGAAGTAGCAGAGCAGGTAAGAGTGATGTTAATTGATATCTTTAACATCTCATTGGAGTCACGGCAGGTACCAGAGGAGTGCAGAGTGACAAATGTAACACAGTTATTTAAAAAAATGTATCAGGAGAGTAATTTGCGAACTATAGACCTCTTAGTTACCTCCACCACTGAAGGTGGATGGAGGTTGTATTTTCATGCCTGTTTGTCTGTCTGACCCATTGTTAATTGTGAAATCCGAGGTTCGCAATTATTTTGGTTGGTCTGGTCTGTCATTCTGTCTGTTTGTATTTCAATTGCCTACAGGTCGCATTTTTACTCCAATCTTCATGAAACTTCACTGCCTGGTAGAGGTAGTGAAAAGCTGGAAGGCTTTGTTTTTGAGGTCAGTGCAGATAGCACATTATCTCAAAAAGTTGTGACGGATTCGGACGAAAGAGCCTCACTTTTCCCCACTTTTCATTTCCTGATTCTGTGCCTGTTTCCATTGGAGCTGTAATTTGATCACAATAATGGTATACAAAGACCTAAACTTTCAAAAGATAACCTGGGATATCAAGTGTCCACAAGCGCAAGCTACCAAAGAGATCATCTGGCTTCCCATCTGGTCTGTCAGACTCTTCAGACTCCAAAGACCCTTAAGAATTCAACCAGCTAATTGTTTTTGAGGTCAACAAAGACCAAAAAGTCAACATAGACCCAAGGTCAACAACTAAGGTGGTGTTTCTAAAATTCTCAATTTTCATCCCATTGATTTTTTTTTTCATCCCATTGATATCAACCACCAATTATTTTTGAGATCACATACATGAATAGGATCACATATATGAACAGGATCACATACATGAACAGATCACGTAGGTCAAGGTCACATACATCATCAATTTCAACCAATTCACTTGATAGTTGTGTACATAAACCTTGTGTTGGCTTTGTGGCTTGGGTGGCTGGCTAAGGATCCGAGGATCCTGAGTTTGAGCCTTGTTGGCTGCTTAGTTAACACCAGGTGAAGTTGACTCAGCCTGTCTTCCTTCCATGGTTGGCAAAATGAGTATCAGTGTCCTGGTAGAGGGGCACAGCATCTGTGGCACAGCTGTGCTTCCAAGAAATGATAGCTACCTGGCAGCCAAGCTGTCATATGCAAGAAAAGAACTGGTTCTATATAAAAAATATGAATGAGAAAAACACGTCTCTGAAGCTGTGTGACTATTTGTCGATTCATGACATACTGTTTGAATGTCACTTGCACCCTGACTACAATATGTATGCCTATTTATTATGCACAATTGTCATGCACCTTTTAAACCTTTTCATTCTGCTGAGACCCCTTAGACCCTTTATGACCCTTTAGGACCCTTTCAACCCCAAAGGCCTGTCAGACTCCAAAGACCCTTAAGACCCCCAAAACACTTAAGACCCAAAGACCGAAGACCCCAAGACCTTCAAGTCCTGAAAGACCCCAAGATCCCGAAGAGTGGCAAAGAAAAAATCCTCAAGCAGCAAAGAGAAAACAGTGTCCATGATAACAATTTCACCCCCATTATAAACAAATGGAAAATATTTTTGTGATTTTATTCTTTCCAAACGTCAGGAATTTTTCAACATATCAGATTGAAAGTTCCACAGCGTATTGGTGTCATGCATGTGTATAATGTCTGGTCAAAATTAGTCAAAGGTCAAGGTCATTATCATCAAAAACGTGTAAAACACCTATTAGGTCGCAATTAGAAAATGTATCAACAAAATTTGTAATTCACAACATTCCATCATGAAAAACACTTCATTCGTCAAATTTTCCAAATTACTAAATTGGTTTCCATGGCAACTATTGTTTATTTTGATTTCACAAGTCTCATACGATTCACATCTTTCATGTTTGTTTGTTGCAAAATCGAAGATTTTTCAAGTATGTTGGTCAGTCGATTTTGTTATTCTGTCTGTCTGTCTGTCTGTCTGTCTGTCTGTCTGTCAATTGACTACAAGTCACAATTTTTAACCGATCTTCACGAAACTTTACCACATGGTAGAGTTTGTTAAAAGGAAGACGCTTATTGTTTTTGAGGTCAAAAGGTCAACATTTGCCAAAGGTCAACAAATTAGGTGAGAATTCTAAAATCCTCAATTTTCATCCGATTGACTTGAAATTTGAACAGGATTTATACTTCAAGTCACTGAATTCAACCAGCCAATTGTTTGTGAGGTCACCAAAGACCAATAAGTCAACATAGACCCAAGGTCAACAACTCAGGTGGTGTTTCTAAAATCCTCAATTTTCATCCCATTGATTATTTTTTTCATCCCATTGATATCAACCACCAATTATTTTTGAGATCCACATTGGCCAAAAGATCAACATGAGCTAAATTTCTAAAAGTGTCAATTTTCATCCGATTGTCTTGAAATTTGAAGAGAAGTTGCCTATTTGGTCATTTAATTCAACCACCAATTATTTTTGAGGTCAAATTTGTTTTCTGGATTTTGCAAGTATCGTGCTCTGTATGACATCTTCTTCTTGTTTGTTTATTTGTCTGTGAGCAGAATGTCTCAGAATGTTATGGACTTATTTGTACAAAACTTTATTGAACAGATTGGGTGGGTGACGAGGATGAATTGGTTAGATTTTGGTGAAGATCCGGATCCGGATACAAGAATTGAAATGTTTTTAAAGTGATTCTTCACAATTGAGAGATTTTGCCAAAAATGATACACAGCATGATATTTCAAAAAGTTATCGACAGAGTACATATGACAAAATTTGTTGGATGAGTGGGTAGATGACAAGAACAAGCCAATCAGATTTTGGTTAAGGTCCGGATGCAGATCTGGCATATCAGTGGGATACAAAATGTCACCTGTTCTGCCTGGCGGAGGTATAACCTCTTGCAAGTTCCATTCTAGATTAACTTCAGTTGTGGGGAAGATGTTTGAGACATCAATGAAGGATCACATGAGGAACCATTTAAATGCTTTCTTACGAATTAAGGGTCGTCATCATGGATTATACTAAATGGAGTAGATGTTTAACAAATTTATTGCAGTTCTTTAACACATTTTCTGATTGGGTGGATAAGAGAAGTGCAGTGAATGTATTATATGTAGACTTTCATAAAGTATTTTATAAGGTACCATATAGAAGGCTGTAAGTTAGGGTTAAGGTTTGTGGAGTGGTTGGTGAATTAGCTAATTGGAATGGAAACTGGCTTAGTGAAAGGAAGCAAAGAGTGGCTGTGAATAGGAGGATGCTGGTAGGATGTAAATACAGTTTACCCCAGAGATCAGTTCTTGAACCATGACTATTCATGATTTTGATCATGATTTGGACAGTGGGGATAAGAGTTTGCTTTCCCAATTTGCGGATGACACCAATAAATTATAAATCAAAAGAGGTAGTGTTGACACTGTTCAATAATTTAGTGAGGCCGAATCTGGAACATTGTGTTCAGTTTTGGTCACCATGTCTGAGAAAGGACATAGCTGCCACACAGAGCATTTAACATAGAGTGAATGGATTGATCCTCGGCCTCACTAGACTAAACTATGAGAGTCAGTTGAAGGAGGTAGGACTTTTTACATGAGACAGTAAGTGATTGTGTGGCAATCTGGTAGAGATATAATAATGAAGCAATTTGACAAAATAACTTCCAAAGAGTTTTTCAGCAGAAAGGGCAGGGACAGTATCAGGGGCCACAGCCTGAGAGTAAAGAAGAGGAGAGCTTAGATGGTAGTAAGGTGGGGTCTTTCACTCTAAGGGTAGATAATGCATGAAATAGATTCTCTGGAAAGATTGTGGCAGCAGAAACAGTCGTTGGTTTTAAATTTAACTTAGGTAATTGGAATGGTTATTGGAAGCTATAAGCATTAGGGATATAGAGGTACTTGCATATTGGTAGGAATGGTGGGTTGATGAGGTGTGTCTGGGCGATTGTATACACGTCGTGATTGTTATGTCTGTGAGAGGGTCTCCTCAAAGGTAAACATGCCATCTATGTTTGCTCACCACTCATCCTACAACCGTGTCCCCACCCACTCCCCCCAACAATTCTTGTTATAAGTACTGGTATGTATAACCATACATTAACTCATAGACAGTGCAGTGCATATAGAAAGTCTACACACCCTTTCAAATTTTTCACCTTTTGTTGCCTTATAGCCTGGAATTAAATTGCATTAAATCAGGCTTTTCCACATTTATTTACACATTTTAATCCCAACTTCCAAGTGAAAAAAAAAATTGTACAAATTTCAGAAAATTAATTAAAACAAGCTCAAATGAGCTAAGATCCTCATCCTCTTAATGATAACGTCATAAAAACAAATATGACGTCATTGTGATGCATCAGGTTTGCGATAAGTTATCTGTGCTAATGCCCGGCTTAATTCCCGCAAACAAAATTCAAACAGCTTGCCTAGTTTCGGAGATAATGGTATAGGCGATTTCCATTAGCGGTGATATTATGACGTCAACTTCTTTTCTCCGAAGAATTTCCAAAATCGGAGATGGTTACTGCCTGCGCGTGGGCTTTCTACATATACATGGCACGTTTCACGAAGATCCGATGAAAACTCTGGGTTGTGAAACAAAAAATGTCAGAAATAGGAATGACGTCGTAAAAATTGATATGACGTCATTGTGATGTATTATATGTGCGGTGTTTCATCTCTGCTAATGCCCTGTTCGAGTCCCGCAAACAGAATTCAAAAACCTTGCCTAGTTTCGGAGATAATTTTTTAGGCGATTTCCATTAGCGGAGATATTTTGACGTCATAACTTTTTTTCTAGGAGGAATTTTCAAAATCGGAGATGGTTACTGTCTGCGCAGGGAATTTTTACAAATATTTGCCAAGTTTCAGGAAGTTTCGATGAAAACTGTAGGCTGTGAAACAAAAAAGTCCACAAGAAGAAGATGAAGAACAACAACATGAGTAAGACTTAGAGATCCTCCACGAGGATCTAAAAAGTCCACAAGAAGAAGATGAAGAACAACAATGTGAGTAAGACTTAGAGATCCTCCACGAGGATCTAAAAATACAAAACTAGATTATCTTCGTTTGATAAGTGTCCACCCACCTGAGTTAATATTTAGTGGAAGCACCTTTGACAGCAATTACAGCAGTGAGTCTGTTGGGATAGGTCTTTACCAACTATGCACACCTTGATTGGGTAATATTTGCCCATTCTTGTGTACAAAACTGTTCAAGCTAAGTCAAGTTGCATGGGGAGCATTGATGGACAGCAATCTGCAAGTGATGCCACAGATTTTACATTGGATTGAGGTCTGGGCTCTGACTGGGCCACTCACAGACATTTATCTTTTTGTTCCTCAGCCACTCCAGTGTAGCTTTGGCTGTGTGCTTCAGGTCGTTGTCATGCTGAAAGGTGAACTTTCATCCCAATTTAAGCTTTCTTGTAGAGGGCAGCAAGTTTTCCTCTAAGATTTTTCTGTATTTTACTCCATCCATTTCCCCTTATATCCTGACAAGTGCCCCAGTCCCTGCTGATGAGAAACATCCCCATAACATGATGCAGCCACGACCATGCTTCACAGTAGGGATGGTGTTCTTTGGGTGATGTGCTGTGTTGGGTTTGCCCAAACGTAACGTTTTGCATTTCGGCCAAAGGTTTTTGTCAGACCACAAAACTTTTTTCCACATGTCTTCAGAATCTCCGGAGTGTTTTTATGCATATCTCAACTGGGACTCAAAGTAGGCTTTTTTGAGTAATGGCTTCCTTTTGCCACCCTACCATGCAGGCCAGACTTGTGGAGTGCTTGGGATATTGTTCTCACATGTACACAGTGACCAGTCTTTGCCAGAAAGGCCTGTAGCTCTTTCAAAGTTGCCATTGGCCTCTTGGTGGTCTCTCTGCTCACTCTCCTCCTTGCTTGGTCATCCAGTTTGGAGGGACGGCCTGATCTAGGCAGGGTCTTGGTGGTACCATATGCCTTCCACTTCTTAATGATTGTCTTGACTGTGCTCCAAGGGATGTCCAAAGCCTTTGAAATATTTTTATACCCATCCCCTGATCTGTGCCTTTCCACATCTTTATCCCAGAGTTCTTTTTAAGCTCCTTGGTGCTCATGATTGAGTCTTTGCTGTGAAATGCACTACCCAGCAGTGAAAACCTACAGGAACAGCTGATTTTATTCTGAAATAATCATAATCACTGCAATTTAACACAGGTGGAGGTCATTTAACTTGGTGTGATTTTGAAGGTGATTGGTTGGTTATACCTGAACTAATTTACAATTGTTATTATTCACCTCTTCGTGTAAGGGTGGACATTTATCCAACCAAGATATTCTAGTTTTGTATTTTTACCTCCGCCGCCGAAGGTGGAAGGAGGTTATGTTTTCACCACTTTCTGTCTGTTAGTCTGTTTTTTGAGTTTGTTATTTACGAAATCTTTAGATTTCGTAAGTACATTGATGACTTCCGTCCTCTGTTTGTGTGTTTGTGTGTTTGTTTGTAGGCACGATAACTCGAGAACGGAAGAAGCTACCAATGTCAAATTACACCACGTGATTGAGGAGGGTGATGGCTAGCGCCGCTTAGATTTTGGTCAAAATCGGTCAAAGGTCAAGGTCACAGTGAGGTGAAACATAATTCTGTAAATTCATGTGGAGAAATGGAGTATTTTTGCTTTGGTCGACGTTACGAGTTCGTTTTAACTTCGATTTTAATTTTGTCTTCGGTTTTTGCGATCGCTTAGGACGCTTAACACTCTGTTGTCGAAATTCTGGTAAAAATCGTATGTTTTGGAGACGTTTTAAGATTGTATAAAAAATATTTCACTCGCCGCATCACGGCTCATCACGTGGTGCAGCGCACTCAAGCAGACGCATCGTAGAGTCACGTTAAGGTTTTGCATGTGCGCGCTGATGGTGTTTTCGATAAAGATGGTGTTTAAAAGTCATTTTTTATCCCAATAAAGGTTATCGTCGCATGCCTGACTCGCTAAGCCGTCGGATTATGGAAAGATTGTTGGTGGATGGCCGAATATTACGGTTTTGTGACTTTGATAAAATAATATTAAATAATTGCATGGAGAAATTAAGATTTTTGCTTTGGTCGACGTTACGATTTTTGATGGATTGGTACAGAATCATCGTAGAAACTTCTGGTTTGCGTCGCTTCCTTCTCTTGAGACAGCTTTTATTCGACAAGGTCAGAGGTCAAGTTGACGATTTCGTAAGTACCCGTCTATGACTGCTTGTTTGGCTGTTTGTGTGCAGGATATCTCAAAAAGTTGTCAACGGATTCAAATGAAATTTCTTGGACATGTTGATTGGATGGCAAGGACGAAGTGATTAGATTTTGGTGAAGATCCGGATCCAGATCTGACAACTATAAAAATTTTTTTCATGATTTTCCACCATTGAGAGATGGGGCCAAAAATGATAGAAAGCACGATATCTCAAAATATTGTGGACGGATTCGGATAAAACTTGGTGGACATGTTGGGTGTGTGTCAAGGAAGAAATGGTTCAATTTTGGTGAAGATCCGGATCTGGACCTAATCGTTTTTGAAGTAATTCTTCACCATTGAGAGAAGGGGTGAAACCGATACATAGCACGATATCTCAAAAAGTTGGGGACGGATTTGCATGAACCTTGGTGGACATGTTGGATGTGTGGGAAGGACAAATTTGTTCGATTTTGGTGAAGATCCAAATGCAGATCCTAATGCGAGAATTATTTAATTTTAAAGTAATTCTTCACCATTGAGAGATAGGGCTAAAAACTATATTTAGCATGGTATTTGAAAAATGTATTGGGCGACATATGTTCTTGTGGATCAGGCATTGAGTGGTGGAGGTATGTACTCTACCAAGTGCCCTTCTATGTTATTTTATTTTATTTTTGTAGAATTTGTTTTTCACTTGGAAGTTGTGGGTTGCAATGCATACGTAAAGGTTGGAAAAAATCTGGTTTAATGCAATTTAATTCTCGGCTATAAGGCAACACAAGGTGAAAACTTTGAAAGGGGGTGTAGACTTTCTATAGGCACTGTATGTCACCCTGGTAATGTCTGTGCTTGAAGCCACTGTTCTCATCCACACTATTCCTCTCCAGTGAATGCAAGTTGATCAACTTAGATTTCATTAATGTGGTGCTGATTGATGTGGTGCAAGCTTGTTGGGTGAAATATCTTCCTGCATCAAAGTTCCTTTTGTTATAAGCAGCATTCAATGTGTGTGTGTGTGTGTGTGTGGTTCATATGTTTGGATAGAAAACTCAAGACCCCAACTGAAGCACTTGGCTGACCACCACATGCATATCTTAAGAGTCTGACCTATAAATGCCTGGGTAATTGATATAAGGAAGGATCTCAAACACTCCCAACCTTCCCCCACCACCTAACTCTTGTAGGTCATTAGTGGGATCTCACTGTGTGTTGAACGAACATTCCGTTGGGTATTTATTATCTAAAGGACTGCACTGGTTACGTACAGTGTTAAAAACCCGGTCTAATTATCTCCCCTTGTGGTGTGGTGGTGCACAATAATAATGATGATAACAACAAACTCAATTATATAATTATTTAATATTGGGTTTGTTCCAGAACTTCTTCAATGCTGATGTCGTTGATGTTATTAAGCACTGTAATCCTTCAGAAGCTAAACCTTTTCTCTAACCATGGACACCTATTGGATGGTATATACACTTTTTGGAATGTAATAATCTCATTAAATGCTCCATAAAAGTTGATCCAACATTCTGGTCAAATTACAAATTCCAAGCTTTGTCGGTTCTAATGTTAAATTACTCATAGAAAAATTAGATTAATCAGTGAGGCTCCAATATGGGAGTTCAGTTTTCCACAAATTCTCTTTTGTTTTCCCTTTGGCAACTTGTTACTCAGTGGTCGTTGCGAAAATTATCCAGAGGTTCAGAATGAAAATTCCGTGTCGCACAAGTACTTGGTGATTCAATTATTTGTCCATATTTAATTAATTTCACTATATTTGCATGGATTTTGATTCGCACCTGTGCCACATCCTACAACAATGTTTGATCTGTAAACAATGTTTCTTGGTGTGCTGTGAGTGGGATTGTATCATGCTCAAAGCATGAAAATATGCCCTCAAAGATCTGTGGGATCGATCACAGAGATCAAGATCTCATATGAATCCCAGTATCATGTTCCTGTCATGAAAGCGTGTGATACTGAATCCATTTATCTGTCTACATTTTAAGTTTTATTATGGTGGCTATGTGGCTCTTTGAGAAGTGCTTTAATGACACAGATGTCGGAATACACTGATGACTTGTGTTCAGCCTCAAGTATTCTTGTTCTACCATCAAGACAGAGAGAGATGGGGAGACCGAGAGAGAGACAGAGAGAGAGAGACAGACAGACAGACAGACAGACACAGAGAGACAGAAAGAGACAGAGACAGAGAGAGGCAGAGAGAGACAGAGAGAGATGGGGAGACCGAGAGAGACACAGAGAGAGAGAGAGAGAGAGAGAGAGAGAGAGAGAGAGAGAGAGAGAGAGAGAGAGAGAGAGAGAGAGAGAGAGAGAGAGAGAGAGAGAGAGAGAGAGAGAGAGAGAGAGAGAGAGAGAGAGAGAGAGAGAGAGAGACCATGAGAGACCATGAGGGAGAGAGACCATGAGAGACCATGAGGGAGAGAGACCATGAGAGACCATGAGGGAGAGAGACCATGAGGGAGAGAGACCATGAGAGAGAGAGAGAGAGAGAGAGAGAGAGAGAGAGAGAGAGAGAGAGAGAGAGAGAGAGAAAATGTGGGAGAGAGACCGTGAGAGACCATGAGAGAGAGAGAGAGAGAGAGAGAGAGAGAGAGAGAGAGAGAGAGAGAGAGAGAGAGAGAGAGAGAGAGAGAGAGAGAGAGAGAGAGAGCATGAGAGAGAGACCATGAGAGAGAGAGACCATGAGAGACCGAGAGACAGAGAGAGAGACAGAGAGACCATGAGAGAGAGACCGTGAGAGAGAGAGAGACCATGAGGGAGACCATGAGAGAGAGAGAGAGAGAGAGAGAGAGAGAGAGAGAGAGAGAGAGAGAGAGAGAGAGAGAGAGAGAGAGAGGGACCATGAGAGAGAGAGAGAGAGAGAGAGAGAGAGAGAGAGAGAGAGAGAGAGAGAGAGAGAGAGAGAGAGAGAGAGAGAGAGAGAGAGAGAGAGAGAGAGAGAGAGAGAGAGAGAGAGAGAGAGAGAGAGAGAGAGAGAGAGAGAGAGAGAGAGAGAGAGAGAGAGAGAGAGAGAGAGAGAGAGAGAGAGAGAGAGAGAGAGAGAGAGAGAGAGAGAGAGAGAGAGAGAGAGAGAGAGAGAGAGAGAGAGAGAGAGAGAGAGAGAGAGAGAGAGAGAGAGAGAGAGAGAGAGAGAGAGAGAGAGAGAGAGAGAGAGAGAGAGAGAGAGAGAGAGAGAGAGAGAGAGAGAGAGAGAGAGAGAGAGAGAGAGAGAGAGAGAGAGAGAGAGAGAGAGAGAGAGAGAGAGAGAGAGAGAGAGAGAGAGAGAGAGAGAGAGAGAGAGAGAGAGAGAGAGAGAGAGAGAGAGAGAGAGAGAGAGAGAGAGAGAGAGAGAGAGAGAGAGAGAGAGAGAGAGAGAGAGAGAGAGAGAGAGAGAGAGAGAGAGAGAGAGAGAGAGAGAGAGAGAGAGAGAGAGAGAGAGAGAGAGAGAGAGAGAGAGAGAGAGAGAGAGAGAGAGAGAGAGAGAGAGAGAGAGAGAGAGAGAGAGAGAGAGAGAGAGAGAGAGAGAGAGAGAGAGAGAGAGAGAGAGAGAGACAGGGAGAGAGAGAGAGAGAGAGAGAGAGAGAGAGAGAGAGAGAGAGAGAGAGAGAGAGAGAGAGAGAGAGAGAGAGAGAGAGAGAGAGAGAGAGACCGAGAGAGAGACCGAGAGAGAGAGAGAGAGCAAGAGAGAGAGAGAGAGAGAGAGAGAGAGAGAGAGAGAGAGAGAGACCGAGGGAGAGACCGAGGGAGAGACCGATGGGGAGACCGAGGGAGAGACCGAGGGGGAGACCGAGGGAGAGAGAGAGACCGAGGGGGAGACCGCGGGAGAGAGAGAGACCGAGGGAGAGACCGAGGGAGAGACCGCGAGAGAGAGAGAGAGAGAGAGAGAGAGAGAGAGAGAGAGAGAGAGAGAGAGAGAGAGAGAGAGAGAGAGAGAGAGAGAGAGAGAGAGAGAGAGAGAGAGAGGAGAGTAAATAATTAAATAAATGTTTATCCAGCAAGTTCGAGAAAAGAAGTTTATTTTAATTTATCATCAAGAAACTTTGACAATTAGACCAAATTCCAGCACAAAACTTTTTTCTTTGTTTTTTTTTTTCCCAGGACTTTGACTACAAATGACTTAAACCAATGCTCATACTTGAATTCTAACTCTTTATATTATATCATCACCCTACTTCTTGCTGCTTTCCTGAACTTCCTCCCTTTTTCCACAGATGTTCGACATCCTTCCACCACATGCACACCATTCCGGACTTAAAGTTACAGGCCCATATTTTAACGATGGGAGAAGACGTGTTGACTTTGTGTTGAGCTATCGATATCGCCAGGCTCGGCCTCCACCCTCAGCTGGACTCGATCTGAATACTGATGGAAGAGTGGATGCTGAAGAGGTGAAGTATGGGTCAATTGATGTGGAGGAGACTGGCGGTGATGGTCCTGTGAGTGAAAGTTCTCCTGAGGATGAGGGAGAAAAGCGACGGCGACGAGATGAGTTTGAGAAACACCTTCTTGAAGCAGGCCTCCACCTGGAAAAAGACGAAGAGGTGCGAATCGTTGAGAGGACCAGATACTTGTTTTACAACTCTTTAATTGTAATGATTATGCAAGGAAATGCAAGCAAATTTAATGCAGGAGTTGGCCATTATGACCATCAAGTCTGCACAATCATCCCAATATCTCAATACTCCCCCGTGCCACTACTTGCAGATACCTACCCAACTCAATTTTTAAATTATCCACTGATCTAAATTTTATTACCCTTGTAGGGAAACCATTCCATGCATTCACTACTCTCTGAGTGAAAGACGCCCCTGCCTTACTACAGTCATAACTCTCCTGTCCTTTACATTTTAACTGTGCCCCCTTGTCCTATCAGTGCTCATTCTACTGAAAAAATGTTTTGCACTTATTTTGCCTCTACCCTTCATTTTTTTAGCATCGCCATGAGAACCCCCTTACAATCTCGTTTCTAATGTAAAAATATTTAGAACATTTATTAATTGTAATCGTTGAACACTAATCATGGTATATTCTACACATTGACTAATTATACAACTCTTGTCGAGGAGTAAATTGCTTATTACCTTTTTTAAGAGTCAGGGTTCAATAAGTTAAGCAGTCAAACAACTCTCATCTTTAAGTGTAAATGCAAAAGAAAATACTTATAAAGTATTGTACACCAATAATAAATAAAACACCCTCCTATTAATTTGAAATTGATTACTGGCTTTGACACCAATATAAATTTTTATTATGGATTCTTGGCATCATAAAGCGACATATATCGAACAAACATTTTCAAACAGAGCACCTCGCCACCATTAGAGCATTTGAATTGCATCAGATGTGGCAATAAACGTGAATTGTTGCTCCCAGCTTGCTGGCTCGATGACAGAAGACGCCATTTGCATTTTTACCACTTCAATCCTTACCCCGTTTGGAATCCCACGCGTGCATGGGCAACTTGCTACTTTTGGGAAATGTTAAATCATCATAATAATATCCGAACAATGCAGTTGTAAAAGCAACAGCCAGAGGTGAAGTTTTCTGAGAAACTGACATGTCAATTTGTGTTTGAATTTGCTATGAAAATATTCTTGGGTAAGTTATAATGTATGATTAGCCAAACTTGGTTGTGTAATGGCTGGAGCATCTGCATTGATGCTGGGAGGTTGGTGGTTCTGAACCCTGGCTGATTCATACCAAGGAATTTAAAAATGGTACATGATGCTTCCATGCTTGATGCTCAACATTTAATAGGATACAGTGCAGACAAACAACCGAAGTTGGAAATAATAGCAAAGGCATTGATGTGCCTAATGGCTACCTCCTGTGTCAAAGTTCCTTGTAAGGGAACTCATATATTATTATTAATGTGATCAGCATGGAAGATTAGTTCATGGTCTGATGGAGTAATTTTTGTCCCACTGATCTAATATTGTCAGGTGAAGCCAGATTAGATCTGAGACTTGCTGCAGGTATCATATAAACCTATAGTAACCTGTTTCATGGTCGGGTTGTCGGCAACTAAACCATCTCCCCCACCAGGTTTCCTGGTGAGGAGGGTGTATGGATATGGACACCCAGCAGGACTAAAAACAAAACCTGTCAAGGGGCGGAGGAGCTCCTTGTGAGCCAACGTCCATCCATATCTCATGCCCTACTGTGTCTGCGGACGTCCTCCTGCAGTTGGGTTACTTTTTTTTAGGAGGTTGGTGGCAGGATTTGCACTCCGGCCATCGTAAAACCCTTCATTCCGTAAGACACAAAAACGCAAAGAAAACTGAAAACCAACTCTGTCGGAGTACCTCCTGTGCTGCTGCCCTTCACAGGGCAGCTTTCTGGGTGAAGCGATTGGGGCAAAGCCTTCAGGACCCCCATTCCTTAATGATATGAGGAAAAGCATGGGGTAAACTTCCTGAGTCAGATTCAAGTGGTGCGTGGTGGAGTGGTGCTGATGTATCGTCCACCGGACGGCGGTCTCCTTGGGTTAACCTGAGGTGGTCCCTTCGCGTTGGTACCTGGAATGTCCTATCCCTAAGAGAGGTTGATCACCTGTCTCTCTTATAATCTGTCCTCAAGCGTTTGGACATCGGTATTGCAGCACTCTCTGAGGTTCGGTGACCGGATAGTGGTGAGATCATGGTGGATGTTTACAGCTACTATTGGTCTGGTCGCTCTGATGGTTATCATGCCCAAGGAGTTGCTGTAACTGTGTCCAATAATCTGACCCCAATGGTAATTGAGGTAACACCGGTCAAAGAGCATCTTACGGGACTAAGGATTTGTCACTCCATGGGTGTTGTTCCCTTGGTCTCTGTATATGCTCCGACTGAGGGAAATGATCTCAGTGTGAAGGATGCATTCTATGCCATGCTTGAGTCTGTGGTTGACCAGTGCCCCAGACGAGATACACTTCTCGTCTTGGGAGATTTCGATGCATCACCTGGAACTGACAGGGATGGTTATGAGACGTGTGTTGGTCCCCATGGGTCAGGAACTGTGAACCTGAATAGCACTAAGTTCCTTGATTTTGCAAAAGTTGTGGCCTGAGTGAGGCTGCTTCATGGTTTCATTGCCCACAGGCTCATTGCAGGACTTAGTATTCCAATGCTGGTGGTGTGGCAAAGGAGATTGTCCATGTGCTCATTGACAGTCGCTGGAGGATAATCCAGAACTACCGTGTTTACCGGAGTGTTCAGTTACACAATACAGACCATATGCTTGTAATAACAACTCTGAAGTTGCAGCTTATATCCAGGAGAATGGCACCATCACAGCCTTGGTGGAATGTTGGCAAGCTCAAGGATTAGAGAGTAGCTGAGGAGTTTGTGAAAGGGCTGAGTGGAGATTTGGGGGTTCTGCGTGCTTTGGGGGATCCTGAAGAGTTGTGGAGTGCCTTCAAGACCACCATCCTTGATGTTGCCGGTGGATGTCTTAGAACTCACCAGAGGGCGAAGAAGAATTTTGTCTCTCAAGGGATACTGGATACCATTTCTCAGAGTAGCAGAGCCAGGCTGAATGGCAGAGCTGAGCTGTTCAGGGAACTGAGGCGTAAAACTGTACGTGCACTCAGCGTGGACAAGGAGGCCTATGTGCGATGAATCTGTGAGGGGGTAGAGCATCATCTGTGGTCAAATGATTCTCATCCTGCTTACAGGGGAATTCAAGCATTGCGTTCCTCCAAGGCCGTCACTCGGTGTACTGCAGTTAGAGTGGAGGGTGGTGGGCTCTTGACAGAGGAGTCCGAAGTGAAGGCCCGCTGGGCCGGTTACTTTGAGCAGCTGTACCAGGCTGACCAACCAGCTGCTGAGTTGGATGTCAGGGGTATTACTATCACTATTGCTGACCCTCGAATCAACTGTGATCCACCTTCATTTGTGAAAACACAGGCTGCTGTGAACCAGTTGAAATGGGGTAAAGCTCCTGGAGTCTGGGGCATCCATGCTGAACTTCTCAAGGCTGGAAGAAATGTTGTACTCGTGTCATTGCATGCAGTTCTGTGCTCTGCTCGAACACAAACATCATCCCACCTGACTGGAAGAGGGGCCTTGTTGTCCCTCTTTGGACAGGGAAGGGTGATCACCAAGACTGCACCAACTACCGGGGGGTGACGCTGCTCTAAGTGGTGGGCAAGGTCTTTGCGTGGATAATTCTTGATAGGATTCACCAGCATCTGCTTGAGCACCAGAGCAGTCAAGCTTTACACCAAAGTGGTCAGTGATTGAACGTATCCTTGCTCTTCGGGTCCTCAATGAACGCAGACGAGAGTTTCAGCAGGGGTTCCTTGCAGCCTTTGTTGATCTCTGCAAAGTGTTTGATTCAGTGAATCGGGATGCTCTCTGGAGGATTCTTGGTCTTTGTAGGATGCCACCAAAACTGATCAATTTGATGTCTGAACGATCCTCTGGTACTGAGAGTGCTGCGAGATGTGGTGATACCAGCTCTGACTTATTTCCAATTGTTACTGGAGTTCGTCGGGGTGTGTACTTGCCCCCACACTTTTCAGCACTTGCATGCACTGGATTATTGGGAGGATGTCGGAGAGATCCAGCTGTGGTGCATCTTTTGGGAATGTCAATATCTCTGACCTTGATTTCGCTGATAATGCAGTCATTTTTGCAGAGACTGGATATCATTTTGGGGTCCTCGAGGTGCTGAATGAGGAGTCGGAGATGCTGGGATTACAGGTTTCCTGGGTCAAAATTAAGATTCAGGCTTTCATTGACATCTTGGATGCTGCTGTCTTGTCTGTTCCTGTTTGTGGTGAGGATGTTGAGGTCATGGAGAGATTCACTTCCCTTGGCAGTGATATTCATGTCTCTGTTGGCTGCGAGCCAGAGGTCAAGAGATGTCTGTGTCGGGCCTGGAGAGTTATGCATGGGGTGTGGCGCTGTTGGTACCTTGGAAGGAGGATGAAAGTCTGAGTCTTTAAGTCCTTGGTGCTTCCAGTCTTGCTCTACGGATGTGCGACTTTGTCTCTGACAAGAGATTTGAGACGGACACTTAATTCCTTTGGTACCAGGTCTCTTCAGAGATTCCTTGGCTATCGCTGATTTTGTGTCCAATGACCAGTTGCTGAGAGAGATTCAAATGAGATTTGTTACCTGCAGAGTCCGTGAGTGTCAGTTGCAGCTGTATGGACATGTGGCTCGTTTTCCTGATGCTGTTCCTGCTCACCAGATTTTCTCAGCGAGGGAGCCTCGTGAGTGGAGGAGGAAAATGGGCCAATCACATGCCCCGTGGTTGCAACAGGTTGATCAGCATCTTAAGGAGATGGGGATGGGGCATGCATCTGCCTGGATGTATGGCCAGATGGAGGCCCCTGAAAGACTGGCGGAAAGTCGACGCAGTGACGCGCTGCTCCGGCGCATGCTGCCATACCTGACCTACCTGGTCTAGTTTCACAAAGCCAAAACGACTCTTTCCGATAATGTTCATTTCATGGTTGAATTGTGCTCAATAGGGGCACCCAATCTGATCGCTAAATGATAACGCCAAGCACAAATCAGCCAATCAGTGAACGCAAGGTTAAATATATACCATACCACCATGTACATTACAATTTCATGGCAATTTTCCATCAGTGATTTCAGGCTGAAATTTCTTCTAATTTCAGCCTATTGCTTACCTTGTTCAATGCAGACTTTTAATAAACTACTAAGTAATGTAAATATAGGCAGATAACACTCAGTGCAGAAATCCAAAGTGGCGCTCACCATCCAAACAATGCAGAAAGCATTTGTGAAATACAAATGCTTCAATCAATTAATACATCTCTCTTAATAACCGAAATCATCAAAGGAGGATCAGCACACGAGAGAGCACAGAGTAGCAGAAATGGAGGATAACATCGATTTGACATGTCTACAAATAAATTAATGTCAAGGGAGGGTGCAGGATTGTGGGAGAGTGGGAGGGCATTCAAGAAGTTCACATTCAATAGAACTTCCCGCAAAAATAATCCAAATTACTAATTAATAGACTTTCCCTCCATATTCTGCCATTCACAAGTTCCACATCTGTTCATCAGAGCCCAGGAGTGTGGATACACTGTACACCATTTTGTGGAACGGTTCTCCCTTTGGCCTTGTGTGCAATTTTTATTCCATACAAGACAGCATGAATGCTTTGGCAGATGTTACAACTACTAATATCTCTGTCACCCTTCAATCTCACAAGGCTGGGACTTGCCTCAGGCACTTTGATATTTTCATCAATGTTCATATTGTTTCCTTTCTGATTCTCAATATTAACCAATTCCAAGAAAGGATAAACAAGGCCCATTCACAAATGGGAGAAAATTAGTTTACCCGAATTGGCAAAAGGATAGAAAATACGTGCTGAAGTCATGGAACATTAAGAGAAGATCTTGAGTCTTAGCATAGCAAACAACATCATACAAATGTTGTTGTGGCATTGACATAGACCGGCCAATTTTGGAGCACAAGAAACAAAAGTATGTGTTTCAAAGAAGCAACTGGGTAAAACTTGGCCTGTGACTTCCCAACTTTAACGAAGTTGCATATTTGTGTTTCAAAACAACAAAAGCAGATGATCGTTGCATTTGTTGAATATCCCAAATGTCATTTAGATGTATTGTTTCCTCCGCCACCGAAAGTGGAAGGAGGTTATGTTTTCACCCCCCTCTCTGTCTGTTTGTCTGTTTGTGTGCAGGATATCTCAAAAAGTTGTGGACGGATCCGGATGAAATTTTGTGGACAGGTTGGGTGTGTGATATGACACGGACGAACTGATTAGATTTTGGTGAAGATCCGGATCCGGATCCGACTACTTGAAATTTTTAAGTGATTCTTCACCATTGTGGGATTGGGCTAAAAACGATATATAGCACGACATCTCAAAAAGATGTACACGGATCTGGATGGAACTTGGTGAAAACATCGGGTGTATGACGAGGAAGAATTAATTCAATTTTGGCGAAGATCCAAATCTGGATCCGAAAATTTTTGAAATGATTCTTTACCATTGAGAGATCAGGGGAAACTGATATATTTCATGATATCTCAAAAAGTTTGGACGGATTCGTATGAAACTTGGTGGACAGGTTTGGTGTGTGACAAGAACGAATTGATTAAATTTTGGAGAAGATCTGAATCCGGATTCAAGAATTATTTTATTTTTCACATGATTCTTCTCCTTAGAAAGAAAGGGCCAAAACTATGCATTAGCACACTTCAAAAAGTTAATGGGCTGGATCAGGCATTTGGTGGTGGAGGTATGCGCTCTACCGAGTGCTCTTTGAGTTTTCTTCTGTGATACCACAAGGTAATTTAGATGGATACAATCTCATGATGATGATGATGATAACAATAATAATAAAAACCAATATCACCCTGCCATCATCTTGCCAAAAGGTGACCACGTGTGACTTCTTTAAGGTCACACTGAGGTGAACAGAGCTGCTATCCACCAGGAGCGACTCCTTGAGGAATATCTGCCTACGACAGATTCCGATGAGAATCGTTCTACAGAGTAACCATGAAAAATATGCGTTTGCCTCATAATGTCACCAAGTGACGTCATAATGTCTCAAGCTTGACATATCTAGAAAGCACTCATCGAGGTGTTCTATTTGAGGTACTACACGATATGGTTCCTAAAACTTGAATATTTGACCTTGGGGTCAAATATGTTTGACCTCAGGCACTAACCATGAAGGTCAAGGCCAATCACCACCAAAAACTAATCAGCTGAGCGCCAGACCATATACTACATTCCCATAAAGTTTGGAGATGATTCGATTAAAATTACTCAAAAAATATGGGTTTCGTCGACCTCCATGATTTACCGCAAAGTGACCTTGACCTTTGACCTTGACCTTGACCTTTATGTGTGCTGAAGGGTATTGTAATAATACTACGATATGTGTACCCACAAGAGTTTCCGATGAGAATTGTGCTCTACAGAGTGATATAAAGGTGAAAAATCCAATGATTACAGACGAACAAACAAAAAAACTTACCAAGTAACAGATCTTGCAAAAACTTCGTTTTGGAAAGATAATAATAATCATATCATCAACGTCATTATCATCATAGAGGCGACACGAATACAATCGAGAGGCAATCGACCTGTCTGTGAGTTTTTTTCCTTTACTCCATGTTTTTCTGACAGCTCACTCTTTTAATTTGATGTATAGTTTCGTCTAATACTATGAGAGATGTCTGTCTGTGTGTCGCCATTTTTTTCATCGCTGGTCAAGCGGATCTTCGTCAAACTTTCAGAGGTTCATCAGTGAGTGCTGATGAGTGTTTTAGGCAAAACTAACTTGAAAATTTTGAAAATAAAAGTTGGATTTTTTGTAATTTTTTTTTAATCGCTCTATCATAGTGCTTTAGCCTTTATAGCTATATGACAGGTAATATTAAATAATCCCAGTCCCATTTTTTAGTGGCTGTAGGGAAGTGTTTTAGGCCCCCACAAAAAAAAAAAATAGAAAAAAACCAAAATTTTATTTCTTCAAAATGCCAAAGGATTAGAACAGCACTGGGCAACGTCAGATACCCCTGCCAGTTGTCAATGATGAAGTGATGCACTACATCATGGGGAAATTGTGACGTCACTGATCTTAACAATGCATATTGTGTGGGGTTTTGTGCGTTTTACTCACCAACGTTGTTTGGTCGAAAAATCTTGAATTAACCACGAAATGGGTGTTGGATTATAATTAGTCTTGTGAAAAATGAACCAACCATTTTTTTTTGCTTGAAGACATACTCCTTTCTACTTGGATACTTGGATACCCTCATAATGTAAAGCCATGCCAGATAGAACTGAACAGACTTATTTGTTGGGATGATTTTTAAATTGTATTTTTGGACCCTAGTTTTTCTGATCTTTTTGTCTTTTTTTCTTCTTCTGCTTGGCATAGCTAGGTGGAACCAGGTGGCTGTGTTTCAGAACTTAACGTTTTGTACTCAAAGCCTCAGCCCAACAACCTGTCGCCTGATCGATGGCAGACGGTAACGACTTTTTATTCGGATTTTTCGTCTTTTTTCATGCAAGGAAAGCTATCTTTTTCAATGGCTTTACACCTTCCCATCATCACCATCATCATCATCACCATCAATACCTTTCCTTTTTGTCGTTATAAAACAATTTTTTTATTATATTTTTCTACCTGCAAGAAAGAAATACGTGTTATCAAGGGCAGTTAAAAAAAATTATTTACTTCATAATGTTTTGATTCATCTGATCAACAATCCCAATTTCAGCTCCCTCTGGATTTTGGGAATTTCACTAGGAAGGGGTTAACCTGGTGGGGGTGTGAAGGAGGGGGGAGGAGGTGATAGAGCACAGAATGGGCAAAGGATGTAAAACACCAGAAAGGAGATGATAGAACACAGAGAGACCAGCAACCTGTCTGCGATGTGAAGATAGTAGGCTCAGAGACTCAGCTTCATCACGGGAGATACCAATGATTATTTAAGGCCATGGTTTCCACGGCATGAAACGAGGCAAAGTGTGAAGCAAGAGCACCAGCCCAAATGATTGAGCAATATGCAGATGAAGGTCTATCAAATATAATTTCAGCTGTGCCGATGAAAGACTTTTGCATGGCAGGGGATGCTCAGCCGATAGCTGACTTTGGAGGCCAAAATATGTGGTTTGCCCAAGAAAGATCATGGCTGATGATGAGGCCAAAATGTTTGATTGACTTAACTTCTTCAAGACGATTGTTAAGGAAGTAGTTGAGAGGGTTCGCCAGATGATAGATGGTATGATTCGCCAGACAGTCTATTTGGAGAGACAGAATGAGAGTGTGAGATTTGTCTGGATCGAACGACATATTTCAAGTGTAGGACAAGCTCCTGATTATATCAATGTCTGCAGAGAAGGAAGAGGTTACTGTCTGCCTACCTGAAGGATGAGGGATGCTTCAGCAGAAGGTGAAGTCATCAGCAAGGAGATAAAGAGGATTTTCCAGAGAGTTTGAAAGATCATTGATGAAGATTAGAGAATAGGACTGGGCCCAAGACACTGCTTTGGGATACTCCAGCCTTAACACGAAGAAGCGATAAGAGGATCCTGTTGAGAGCTACACATTGGCTATGATAGTGGAGAACATCAGGAAGCCATTTAAGAAGGTGGTCTTTGATGCTATAGGCAGTGAGTTTGGAGGGCACAGTGGAGTGCCAAACTGTGTGAAATGCTCGAGATATGCCCTGGGATATTGCCCTGATCTCATGTCTGAGATTGAGGGCCTCCATTCATTTTTGGGAGAGCAGAAGTAGCATGTAGGCCTACAGGGTAGAGTGACAAGGTCTGCATCCAAAATGATGGTCTGAGATCAGGCTGCTGGAGAAGAGGAAGGATTTGATGTCAAATGTGAAGATGGATTCCATGATCTTGCTGATGATTGGAAGTAAGCCAATAGGTCTGTAGTTAAGATAATCTGGTTTTGCACAGTGTTTGTGCAATGTAGTGATGTTGGCTTACTTCCATGCAGATGGAAGATGACTTTGGGCAAATGACAAGGTGAACAGAGCAGAAATACGATGTGCGAGAGCAGCAGAGCAGGTTTTTAAGTCACACGTGCTGATGCCGTCTGGGCCAGTTTCAGAATCAGTGCCAAGGATTCCCTAAGTCCTTCCTTTATCCAGGTCTTTTTTGAGAGGGCAATTATTATTAAATCTTAAATTCATTTTCAACAAACTAACTCAAGCCAAACCTGTTTGAGTCCAAGTTTAAAAACCTAACCATGAGTTCAGTAGTATAGCAACCTGTATACTCAATAACTCTCACAATAACTCTCCAGTAAGCTACCTCCAATCACAGCTTTATGCAATTCTCAAATATAGCTAAATTATCAGTTTCGATATCTCATCAAGCAGCAGTCCAGATTTTTGTGCTGATCTCAATGTCAGTCCTTGTATGTGTTATTTTTTTCAAATCCCGACTCTTCCAAACCCCCAACTAAAGTTCCTGTTCAAAATGCATGACGGTATATCTATCCTATTCCCAGGTTCTATTGCATTCCCAAGTTGTTGTTTTTTCAGTCCAAGTTGTCGCTCGCACTGTTTAGTATTGAATATAGTTTAACTCAACGCCAGCTCTTTTTGTGAACGTTATTACATTATTTGTGAACGTTATTACATATTACACATGTGTGACATTATTTCCCTCAAACAGAAGAAGACCCATGGTCTTGGATTTGTGCGCGTGCATGTTCCGTGGCATGTACTGCTTCGAGAAGCAGAGTTCATGAAAATCAAAATGCCCACAAAAAGGGTAAGAAAATGAGAGCTTGATAGGGACTTGTGTGTTGGAAGAAAGTATGTTTAAGGAGATAAGTATTTTTACATCACAGGAGCAAGTTCAGTGATTCTACTTTCTTTACCAACGCAGATGATTCTTTAGTATATCAGCAGCAACTGTTTGTTTTGTCGTTGCTTGACAACCATACCACAACGACTTCATCCCACAGCAATGACTGTCATCATGCATGGTGCTTTATCTTGCTATTTGGAGATTATGTTCATCAACTTTGCAATTAAAAAAAAAAGTCGAAACATTTTGCCTGATCTACCACTTGCTCCCATCACACCTGCTCTGCAATCAGTTGATGGGATACATTGAGGTAGTGTTGGTTAATAGGGTTTGCCCCACTGTGAGACAGTACTGGACGCATTTTCTAAAAATATCTCTGCTGTACTGCAATCTTGATGATCACCTCTTATCGTATTGCTAATGTGTGCTTCAGTCAACGTGAATCTGTTTAGATCTTTGAGTGTTGGACATGATGCTTTTCTTTGTTGGCCATGCTGATTTGCCTAGTTTGCACTTCTTGGGGCTCATCAGGGCAATACACATTGCTGTTCCATCAACTTAGTGACTTTGAAACCTTATGGCTTTGTACTGGTTCATGATGCATCCCTAACTGTGATTGGTGAGGACCTCCCCCATGTTTAACAGTCAGCCGCAAACATTTTGTGTTGTAACGTTTTCCAGATCTTCGGTGTACGAACTGGCATCTCCTTGATCCCAAAAGATCAAACTTCCATTCATCAAACGGGAGGACCCGATTCCATCGTTTAGTTGCCCAATCATTGTGTTGCCTTGTGATTTTCAGATATTTTATTTTTACCTTAATCTGTGGTCTCCGCAGTGATTTATTTGCTGCAACTCTGCCATGGACACCTGCTACAATCAGCCTTCTGTGCGCAGTTCTCGATGAGATGATAATGTTCAGGCCTGCTCTTATTTCATTTGCTGGCTGCTGACTTGATTTTCTTGCCTCACATAAGCTGAGTAACCTCAAGTGCTTGGCTTGCCTTGAGGAGGTCCGTCTGGGTCTTCTTGGCCTTTTCTTGTCTTGTTCCAAACCAGTTTATTTCAGGCATTGCAAAGTGTGCCCCACACCATTGCAGGAGATCTTCAGCTTCAAGATATTTGAACGAAATGATTTATCTTCATGTCTTTTACAAATGAAAACCCCACTTATTACCTACTATACCTATTGTGACACCATCTATAACACTGCCAACATTGAATTGAATTCCATCCAAATAGACTTTTCACATCTTGAACAAGGCCATTGTCAGATTTCTTTCCTTTCTCCTTTGCCTCTCCCACAATCTTCATTTTATTAATGTTGATGAGTATAAACTTATTCTCTATTACACTTTTCCTTCTTTTTTTAAACAACTCTTTTGCTTTACTTTCACTTTCAGCATTCACTACTACGTTATCAGCATTCATTACTAGGTTATCAGCATATCAGCGTTAATTACGATTCATACCGTCTCATCAAAATGATTCTGCATAGAATAACAGTGAAGATGGAAACAAAGTAATGACTGAAATACATTTTCTACAAGCGATACTATAAATACCACCTAGAGAAAACACAACCCGGACACGTCTGGAGACAAACACCGTCTGGACACATCCGGAGGCAAACACCACCATGTATTTTAAGGTTCTTCTGGGTAAACAGTTGCATAGGCTCCGCCTAATAGGCATGAGCTTAGCAGAGCTACAGCCCCCTACATCTCAGTTTAGTTGTATTCCAGCCAATACCAGGAAGATCATTTGATTTTCAATGTTATAGACCAGTCCACCATGGAGAGGGAAACCAGAGGGGAACTCTCTAGGGTGCACTGGTCTATAAAACTGAGAATTAAATTATCTTCCTGGTATTAGCTGCAGGACAATCCTAGTGGGAAGTAAGGGGCTGCAGCTCTGCTTAGCTCATGCCGAATAGGCAGAGCCTATGCAACTGTTTAGAGTTTAGACAGAAGAGCCTTTTTAAATTAAATTTGTTCCTTGCAACTCCCAGAACTGTTTTGTGTACCTTAGACAGGTTAATACGTGGCAGGCATTTCTTGTTGGTCAGGATGAATGCAGCAATAGCTGGTGTGGCACTTGCTTCCTGGTACCCACTGCAATGAAGGGGTCTGATATTGACTTAATGTCTTGTAGGGTTTGACCAGTTTACTCTGGAGAGGAGCTTCTTCTCCTTGCTGATGGGTGTCATCGGGACTTACTCCTATCGAGGAGAGGTCAATTGTATGACCATGCATTCTGACCCTTTGTGGTTAGGATATACAATATGTGTTTCATTGAACATGTGCTTCAGCCTTCGGGCTGAGGTGCATGTGTATGCTTATGGGACAGTCTTGTTACTGTTAGCCTGTGTACTTTGGCCATGGGGTTAAAGTAAACATCCAAAGTTCTGTTTAAATGTTTGATTTTATTTACATTTTTAGATATAAAAAGGCCTTCCTCATAAAGGATGGGGACCTACTCATATTGAGGAGTGGTTCAATTGTATGACGATGCATTTTGGCCCTTCAGGGTTAGGGTGTGTGTGTGTGTGTGTGTGTGATTGACCATGTGTTTTAGCCTTTGGTCTGATGTGCACGTGTATGCTCATGGACAGTCTTGTTGAACTGTATATTTTGGCTATGGGATTAAAGTACATGTCCCAAGCTCTGCATAAATGTTTTGATGTTTTAACCTTTTTTAATATCAAAAAGGACTCCCTCATATTAGTGTAGTAGATAGTAGAAAAATCGTGCAAATTATGATACAAGCATCAAATTTGGCATTTCTGTTCTGCAGGGCTTTCTGATCAAATCTGCCCAATTGGCCATTTGAAAATCCAAATTTTGAAAAATTTGGATTTTCAAATGGCCAAATCGGGCAGATTTGATTCGAATCCCCTGGAGAACAAATGTGCCAAATTTGATGCTTATATCATCATTTGCATGATTCCTCTCAAAAATTGCTGTTATCTGCCCCACTTTCTGGCATGAGATTACCAGAGCTACAGCACTCTACACTCTACTCCCCGGAGTGAGCAGTTCAAACCCCACAAAGACTACGTTGAGATCAGACCCCTTCACTGGTGCAGTGGGTCATGCAAGTGCCACACCAGCTATTGTTGCATGCATCCTGACTAACAGGCAATGCTTGCCACACATTAGCCTGTGTGTGGGACACAAAACAGTTCTGGGGGTAGCCAGGAACAACTTAAATTAAAAAGACTCTTCTGGCTAAACAGTTGCAAAATATCAGCAGAGCTACAGCCCCTTACATCTCCATCTCCTGTTGCCCTCCACGTGATGAGGGCACGGTCACTGGGATGGCATCTTCCCACCATCGCCTCAATAAGGCAAAGCCCCACAGATCTAGCTAATAGCGGTGCTTCTCTGTGCCAGTGCATCTGGCCAATAGGAAGCCACATTGATGCTGCAGTAGAATGGTCCTCCCAGCCCCACACCCACCTCTGGCCAGGTGATGGCATTGAAGGCACTGACGATAACATCATGCAATTGGTGGAAAAGGGAGATGCTGGATGCAGGGGGAGAAGGGAGTGACATTATAACACCACATGCGGGGTCGACCTCATATAAATGACTCTCTTGGGGGTGCTCTCACTCTCCCTTGCCAATACGTGACTTTCAAAATGATGTATTAATGCTAAATAATGTATTTTGCGCAATCGGTGTGTGTGTGTGTGTGTGTGTGTGTGTGTGTGTGTGTGTGTGTGTGTGTGTGTGTGTGTGCGTGCGTGCGTGCGTGCGTGCGTGCACATTGATTCTGTTTCCTTCACTGGGCACTTTTAACTTGCTATTGCCAGCACAAAATGTGTAGATCAAATCGTCTTTAAAACATAATTTTCACCATTTTGATGAAAGACGAGCAATTCCACAATAGTTAACCATAATCGTTGTGTTCCTAAATTAAAATCAGACTCAAGAGAAATTGAGGAAATATGACAAATATTCGTGGATGTGATGGAGAAAAAACAACAAGGACTTTAAAAACAGCAAGGACTCTTCAACTTTTAGCAATAGATGCAAAAATCTCGTGCCCGGCCCCTTGCAGCCCCGAAACCAAACAGACAATATACTTATAACAGCCTTCACAGCTCCTGCAGCTCCCACCTTCCACACCTCTCAAAACTCGCTGCGTCCACTTTCCACCAATACTCCAGGGGCCTCTGTCTGGCCATCCCCCAGGCAGATGCCTGGCCCATCCCCATGTCCTAGGGATGCTGATCAACCCACTGCAACCACGAGGCACGTGGTCGGCCCATTGGCCTCCTCCACTCACGAAGTTCCCACGCTGAGAAAATCTGGTGATCAGGATTATCATCAGGAAAGTGAGCCACATGTTCATACAGCCGCAGCTGACACTCACGGACTATATAGGTAACAAATCTCATTTGAGTCTCTCTCAACAACTGCTCGTTGGACATAAAGTCTGACTCGCGATAGCCAAGGATTCTCCGAAGAGACCTGGTACCAAATAAAATAAGTCTCCATCTCAGATCCCTGATCAGAGTCCAAGTCTCACATCCGTAAAGGAAGAAAGGAAGCACCAAGGACCTGAAGACTCGGACTTTCATTCTGCCGCACAGGTACCGGCAATGCCACACCCCATGATCCAGTGAATCCTTGACTCCCCAGGCTCAACCCAGACATCTGTTGACCTCTGATTCACTGCCAGCCGAGACATGAATATCACTGCCAAGAGATGTGAATCTCTCTGTGACCTCAACATCCTCGCTACAAACAGGTACAGACAATGTAGCACCATCCATTATGTCACTGAAAGTGTGGATCTCGGTTTTGACCCAGGAAACCCGTAATCCCAGCGACAACAACTCCTCATTCAGCACCTCGAGGGCCCCCAAAATGATATCTCGAGTCTCCGCAAAGATGACCGCATCATCTGCAAAATCAAGGTCTGAGATCTTGACATTCCCAAACGCTGCACCACAGCTTGATCTCTCTGACATCCTCCCCAGAATGCAGTCCATACAAGTGCTGAAAATTGTGCGGGCCAACACACATCCCTGACAAACTCCAGTGACAAAAAAACGAAAAATCTCTCAGTAAATGTGTACCGTGAAGCATTCCTGTTGGTGGTGACAGAGGGTGTTAGAATTTCTAAATTTCCTTTGACTACAAATTATTACTTATTCACGTTTCTCTTCCTGTGCAGCGCCTGGTCAAGCTGCTAGTAAAGTTATAGGTATATTATGGATATTCAGTGAAACTATAATTAAAACCTCCATGGAGAGTATTATGATGCACTAAATCTCTGGAAAACACCTGCAACTTAAACAAAAATACCTGTAGAATATTTACTGCACGATTCACCAGAGATTGTTACCTGGCAGGTGTATGAAGTGGACGAAGAGCGAGGAGTGATGCGTGTACTATCGGAATTGTGGAAGAGAGTGACGAAGAAGTTGCAGCCACAGATTCCAACAACTGGAACTGATAACAAGAGACACATCTCTCTCCCTTTCAGCCGTGACAAGCAACAACTGTGAGAAACCATATATATTTGGAATGTAGTGGGGAGAGGGCTTGGATAGATTAAAAATAAATTAATTAATTACACCTGTCTTGATTCAGTTTTCAAACCAAACTGATGAATATGTATTTTTGGAGTGTTGTTTCAAATGAACAACGTTATAAGTTGGTGTGAGGCTTTTATTGAATTTTTCCCAGTATTTGTTTGATGTGTTTGGTAAAAATAAATAAACACATGTACTGTATGCGAGGTATAAATGGGTTTTCATAAACTGTTGTTTCTTCAGACTTATTTAGTTGCACAAGGTCAATGATATTTGTGTAGTTTAGTGTTAAGGCTTAGTTATTGAACTTGATCAGCAGTCGACGATGTGGAATCTGAACCAGTGTAAACAAAGGAATACCGACCACAGCCACCTTCTAATAGTTTCCATAGTCACCACATTTATATTCCTGGAGCATTCTGTTAGATTGAGATAATTTGCAAGGTTTTGCCTTATATCACTCCCTGAAGCCCAAATAGATAAAGTCCATTGTTCAAGTCAACGGTGACCGAATGGACATTGCTACTGATTTGTCTGGGACACAGAAAGTGCTGTAAATAAGAGCGTTCTTGGGGAAGCGGATCACACAAGGCAATGGAGTAAAGTGCAGAGGGCAGTGGTTGCTTGCAGAGGTTGGCATTGAGAGTTTGAGGCAGAATTTTTGTGTGTGTGAGTTGTTTTTTTTTGTTGTTTTGTTTTTTTGTTGCTGCTCCTGTTTTTGGTTTATGTCATTGTTCCAGCTACTGTTTTAGTTTTTTTTTTTTTGGTCATTGTTCCGGCTCCTGTTTTTGTTTTTGTTTTTGTTGCTGTTCCTGCTCCTGTTTGTTGTCGTTGTTCCTGCTCCTGTTTTTGTTTTTTTAGATCCTCGTGGAGGATCTCTAAGTCTTACTCACGTTGTTGTTCTTGTGGACTTTTTTGTTTCACAGCCCACAGTTTTCATCGAAACTTCCTGAAACTTGGTGTATATATGTAAAAATTCCCTGCGCAGACAGTAACCATCTCCGATTTTGAAAATTCCTCCGAGAAAAAAAAGTTATGACGTCAAAATATCTCCGCTTATGGAAATCGCCTAAAAAATTATCTCCGAAACTAGGCAAGCTTTTTGAATTCTGTTTGCGGGAATCGAACAGGGCATTAGCAGAGATGAATTACTGCACATACGATACATCACTATGACGTCATATCGATTTTTATGACGTCATTCCTATTTTTTGACATCTTTTGTTTCACAACCCACAGTTTTCATCGGATCTTCGTGAAACTTGCCATGTCTATGCAGAAAGCCCACGCGCAGACAGTAACCATCTCCGATTTTGGAAATTCTTCCGAGAAAAAAGTTGACGTCATAATATCGCCACTAATGGAAATCGCCGATACTCTTATCTAAGAAACTAGGCAAGCTGTTTGAATTTTGTTTGCGGGAATCAAGCCGGGCATTAGCACAGATAATTTATCGCAAACCTGATGCATCACAATGACGTCATATTCGTTTTTTATGACGTCATCATTAAGAGGACGACGATCTTAGCTCATTCGAGCTTGTTTGTTGTTGTTCCTGCTCCTGTTTGTTGTCATTGTTCCTGCTGCTGTTTTTGTTTTTTGGTTGTTGTTCCTGCTCCGGTGTTTTTGTTTTTTGTGGTTTTTTTTTTGTCATTGCTGCACCTGTTTTTGTTTTTTGTTGCTTGTGCTCCTGGTTTTGTTTTTGTCATCATTGCTGCTACTGTTTTTGTTTTTGTCGTTTTTGATTTTCCCGGTTTTGTCATTGATGCTCCTGTTTTTTTGTTTTTTGTTTTGTTTTGTTTTTTTCGTTGCTGATCCTGTTTTTTGTTTTTTGTCGTTGTTGTTGCTCCGGTTTTTTGTTGTTGTTTTTGTTGCTGCTCCTGCTTTCGTTTTTTATTTGTCGACATTGGTGATGACAATGACGATGGTGGTGGTTGTGGTGGTGTGTCTAGGCAATAACCGAACTTGAATCAAAATCAACATTTGAGGGTCTTAGTTTATCCGTATGGGCTGTCAGGATGGTCAAGATGTATGCATACAGATGATACAACCTCCAAGCTGGTTTGAATCTCGACCCAGCTATCATCTGTCATCCTACTGATTTACAGGCATGGTGATTCATGAATGTGTGTGCCGTCCCTTGAATGGACATTTAAACTGGGCGTCCTGTCCGCCAGCATTAGTTGGTGGACGTTAAAGATCACACTCTGTTCTTCATGAAAAGTAGGTGAGCTATCACTGGCACCCTCAACAAATTACAAATTCCTGCCCTCACGACTTAGTCGAGTGTCAGGGCTGGCCAGCTGGTTCATGAAAGATTTGGGCTAAAACCTCCTCTGGCCAACCCACAAGAATGTGGGAATAATTGTGGCCATTAGAAAAAAGTGTTCGAAATAATGTTTATTTAGCTGTCAAAACACTTCAAGCTCTCCATGAAATGATTTAGTGGCCATATACTTGTTAGGCACACTTAAGCGGAGGAAAGGCAGGGGATAGAGGGGGTTAAGATGATAGGAGGAGTGTGGGGGGGGATAAAAGATAGATGTATTGAAGGAGATAGACATGTAAGAGGAAATGAGGGAAGACACATGTATGTGAGAAAACAGAGTGGGAGAGAGGGAGAGACTTCTTTCACGTTTGTGTATGTAATAAATAGATGAGCCTGTTTGCAAAATGATTTCTTTGTTTGAGAGTTTCCTCATGTTTTCATGATGAACCTTATTTTGCTTTTAGGTTTAACATCACAGATAAAGAGACCTTTTTCAGCAGCGCCACTCGCAGCCGCATTGTGAGTATGTGAATCAAACCTCTTTAAACAATTTTTTTTCCCAGTAGCAGCAATGCAGAGAGAGCTTCACATCCAAGTGTTTGTGGTGACTGTTTGGTGTTCGCTACGCCAACAGCAGATCAACCTTTGTGGCCCCTTCATTGGAGATGTATAACCATTATCACAGACCGGGCCTCATGATGGCCAGTGAGGAGCTGAAGTTAAGAAAGGAAAACCTTGGTTTGAAAATCTGTTAAACATTTTGGAAATAAACTGAACAATTAACTGTCCAGTTTGTGACCCACAATATATTTTTTATTTCATTTTTAAAAGTCTGATGAGCACTATTTGCAAGACAACCATATAAGATTCTTTGCATGAGGAGTGTGTCTTGACCATTGTGATTATTTCGTTCGGAGAACTTTTCTAATGCATGACGTATACAAAAGTGCCAGTTCACCCTTAAAATGTTATGTGTATTTATTTATTTGTTTGTTTTGACAGGCCCAAGAGATTCTGAAAAGGACGCTATGCAGCAAAGGACAATATAGCATGGGTGAGTTTTGAAGACCATGTTATGTGATTGATTTTAAAAGTTGATAATTTCAGTTCAAATCTCATATACTCTGATGGTTTTCTCATTGGGTGATAATTCCCTGCGTGATATATGTGCATGATGCTCCATCAGCCTTAGATCCCCATAAACAACCCCTCTTTCTCTATTTGTTTTAGACGTGTACCTTGTTGACCCACAGAGCGATACAAGCAGGGATTTCATCCATGGTTGTGCCAGCCATGTCAGAGAGGTCAAGGGGTAGAGGTCAGACAAATAGCAGTCCACCAGGGTCTAAGCTGGCAGTGCTACTTATCAGCAACAGTAGCTCAGGGCAGCATCTCCAAGCAAACTGTAATCACTTTTGTCCTTAAGGGCAGGTTCTGCATCCATTGGTGCAGTTTACAAGCAACCTTAGCAGAGGAAGAGGCCATTTGGCCATGCATGCCTGTGATAGATCAGCACCACATTCATTCAGTCCATTTGTTATCAACTCCGGTCAACTTGCTGCACTCCTGCCAGTCACATTACACGTTGTGCTTCTGTACCTATCGGCGCAAATCAAACAGTTGGGAATAGAGTGGACTGGTCATGCACACACTTTTCTAATTTTAATTCTCTCTTCGGTGTGAGTATCTGTGGCAATTCAGAGGCACAGTGGAGATCCATCTAATTGACAGCTCATTGCTCAGCATCTTAAAAGTAGGAATCAAAATGTGTAGGAAATTATTATTGACTGTTCTCATGATGAAGATCGAAATACAGTAGAGTAAGGTGGGGACAAAAATTCCCCTTTTGGGGGAGGTGGAGCAGGATCCTCCCGCCCCAAATATAACCTCCTTGGTCCTGGTAATTCACTTCAATAACATATCTATATATACATATATACGTATATATTTATATATTTATATATTCTTGATGATGACAAGGTGATAAAATTAATAATCACCAAGTCATCAGGTCCTGATGGACTCCATCCCAGAGTTGGCACAGATTCCAAGTGAACACAACACCCGAATCTTTCTTCTCCGAATATTCTTGTATAACCCGTCATCTCTGGAACATCTGTCTGCTGTATCCATATTTTGGATTATATTTGCCAATATGCACATATTCATGAGCCCATCCCCCACACAATGGGAGATGGGGTTTTGCAATCACGTGTGTGTGTGTGTGTGTGTGTGTGTGTGTGTGTGTGTGTGTGTGTGTGTGTGTGTGTGTGTGTGTGTGTGTGTGTGTGTGTGTGTGTGTGTGTGTGTGTGTCCGTCTGGGCCCTAACCTTTTTACCATTTGAGCTTTTGTCATTAAATTTAACAACAAAGCTTTAATATGAGAATATGGAGAAGACAAATTTTGAATTTGGTCAAAAGGTCAAAAAGTCAATGTCACATAAAATCGTCAATCTTCATCCGATTGACCTGAAATTTAAGAATTTGCATATTTGGTCACTGAATTGGTTCACCAATCAAAAGGTAGATGCCGATTGTTTGTTTGTTTTTGGATCAAAAAGTCAAAGGTCAAGGTTGCATAAAATCGTCAATTTTTATCTGATTGACTTGAAATTTGAGCAGTGTTTGAGAACAGGCTTTCATCCTGAGAACAGGGTTTGCATATTGGGTCACCGAAGCCGATTGTGTTTGTGGTCAAAAGGACATGGTCGCCTAAAATCGTCAATTTCTTGGAGTTTTTTTTCGCAGCTTTCATCATGTTTAGCATACAAAAGATGAAGTCTGAATGCACAAAGCGGATGCAGATGGGCTTTGCATTTTCAGATGCTTTCTAGTTTTTAACTGGATTGAAACGAAGTTGCCATTTGACAAGAGCAGTCACTAAAAATATCAGTCTTTCTGAAACTCTGTGGAGTCATTAATATCTTTCACAACTCTACTCAGCTTTGTATCATCTGCAAATATCTTCATATGGCTCTCAATTTCCTCTGGGAGGTCGTTTACATCAATTAAAAAAACACTTGCACCCCAACACTTCCATGTGTAACTCCAATAATTACCTCTGACCAGTCTGAATGAGCACCATCAATCCTTACTGTCTCTAGTTCAGTGGTTCTCAACTTTTTTTGCCCCATGCACCCTTTTCACCATGTGTCAGAATGTCATTCTCCCCTTTCCAAGATTGTCTGACTCAAAAGGTGGATTCCAAATAATATGCACATAATATTGAACATCTTTTATTTTTTCTATATCAGTACATATACATTAACTTGGATTATTTTTATAGTGGAGTTTTACAAATCTAATAGCAATAGAAAATGTGGATGGATTTTAAAACTTGAATAAAAATAGTTTTTTTTTCATTCAAACTAATTACTTAACAGACTAAAGTTACTGAAGCATACTTCAATAAACAAAAAGTTCAATAGAATGCCAGGGTATTGTAATTCATTTTATTCTGATGAAGATTACAGTCAATGAGAAACCTGTGATTGTTTTTTCTTTACCAATTCTTGGAAATGCAGAGGAGTGCTTGAAAGGGCACAATGCAGGTCATTTTCAACCTCCAATCTACTTCGTTGCTTCGTTTTCATTTGCAACAGAATTGAAAAGCCTGACTCACAAATATATGTCCACACAAATGGAAGCAATGCATGGATAGGTCTTTCTGCCACTTTTGGGTAGAATTCGCACATCAAGGGCCAAAATTCTGTGATTGATTTATCATCGAACATATCTCTTGCTCCTGAATCAGTCTTCAGCTCCAGAAATTCATCTTAACAATCATCAGGAACTTTTTCAACTGACAATTTAAATGGATTTCGCACTAAATCAAACTCCTCATCACTGAGTTCAGGAATATATTTGCTGAATTTATTTTCCAGTGCTGTCAAATGCAGCAAAATTTCATTTTTTGCAAATTCTGGAAGCACTTGGTCTTCACCACCAGCAACAAGAATTGGTGACAGTTTCTCAAACATTGCAATATTTTTGAACTTGACCTTTATCTTCCAATTTTCCAGCTTGCTCATAAATGCTTTCAAGGAATCCATGAATTTTATGATGCTTGTATTCCTTCCTTGCATCTGAAGATTCAGTTTATTCAGCTGCTCAAAAATGTCAATCAAGTAGGCAAGGCACATGATCCATTCCTCATCATCCAGCTAGGAAAAAAATTTCATCCTACCCTGAACTTCAAAAAATAATTTGAGCTCATCTCCAAGCTCAAATACTCGCTCAGTTACATTTCCTCTTGAAAGCCATCGAACATTTGTGTGGAAAGGAAGCAAATGATGACCTGCATCCATGTCAATACATAACAGCTTGAAAAATCGTGAGTTTTTCCTTTGTCCTTTGATAAGCAAAAGAGCTTGTCCTTTGATAAAATTCACAATTTGAATTGTTTGATCCAAATCCTTCCCAAAAGTGGAGCTGGAAGTGTTTTTGAGGCCAATGCTTGACGATGGATCATACAATGAATGCCTTTCACTTTTGGAGCTCGCTTTTTCACACAAACTTGAAATCCAGATCTTGTCCCCAACATAGCTGGTGCTTCATCTGTACAGTACCCACAGACATTATCCCACAAAAGATTTTCTGATTCAAAGAAAGATGAAACCTTTTCCAAAATATCTGAGGCCTTGGTAGTTGTTTCAAGAGGAGAACAAAAGAGATACTCCTCTTTAAATGAACCTGAGTGAACATATCTTGCAAACACCAGCACCTGGGAACATGATGCCACATCAGTCGATTCATCAAGTTGAATTGAAAATAAGCCAAATGCTGCAGACTTGATCTCCTGCACAACTTGATCCTTGATGTCAATGGCCATGTCGCTGATCCTCCTTTGAACAGTACTGTTTGATAGTGAAACTGCTGCAAGTTTTTTCTCCAATCCATTTCCCAACACAATTTCCACCATTTTGAGAACACAAGGTTTGATCAAAGTTTCCCCAATTGTATGTGGTTTTTTTCTGCTTATCTATTTCCAGTGCTATGACATAAGAAGCTTCAATAACCTTTTGGTTCATTTGTTGGAATGCCCTTGTTGAATCCAGCTTCATCTTTGTGAGAGCATTCCCATGATGTTCAAAAAAGCTTTTGTCCTTGTCCTTGTGTTGAGGATGAACATTCTGAAAATGTTGCTTCAACTTTGTTGGTTTCATAGAATCATTTGACAAAGCTTTGCTACAAATAACACAATGAGGCCTTTCTTCTCCATTGATGATGATGGATGTGAATCCATATTGAATGATGAATCCGCTCATCTGATGCTGAATTAAAAGCCTTGCGAAAAGCAAGGTAAATCACTTCCACATTTCCATGCCTATCAAGCATTTCCAAATACTCATTCATTATCTTAATTAATTGTAACAAACATGAGTGCACCTGCCTAAATTCATGCTGCGTTATTGAAAAGAAATGGTTGCTACTCATAATATGTTGAACATTTTTATCTCTAATCAGTGACTCTGATCTTGCACACCACTGAAGTATTACTCACTGGAAATTTCAACACCTTACCTTTACCCTATTTCGTGAATATTAGAGTAGTCACATTGGCAGATTTCCAGTCATCCCTATTGTAAAGGCCGATTAAAGATGGAACACAGTGGTGTGTGTATTTGTTCCTTTATTAGCTCATTAATCACTCTCACTCTGGATTCCATCAGATCTTGATGACTATAAATATATATATATATATATATATATATATATATATATATATATATATATATATATATATATATATGTTGGACATTTGGACATGTTTGGGTACATGTTTGGACACTAGTTTGGGTACACATTTGGACACCATCCTGGACACCAGTTTGGGTGCACGTTTGAACACCAGCAAGGGTACATGTTTGGACACTAATAGGGATATATATATATATATATATATATATATATATATATATATATATATATATATATATGCATTTTACACAGTGTGTACATATATATGTACACACTGCAGTAAAATTCAACTTCAAGTTTACTTGCTGTCTGTGTAATACAAAACTGCCCACTGCTAAGTGCAGTATCAGCTGCCACACAGCTAACCGCGGTATCGGTTATCGGTTAACCTACAGTGCAGACATTCTTAGCATTTGTGACAATGCCAGCACCCATCCTCAAGGAAACACTAATCAATCAAAAAGGAGGGAATGTTGGTCAGAATCTTTGCATCAATTGTTTGGTCCAATCAGACAATAAGCTTCTCCGGTTTCTTTTCACCATTAAAAAAATAATAGATATTTCCATGCAGTTGTTTGGGTCGTGCTTTCTTAAAATTCCATTGTCACAATCACTAATCTGATTATCATGTTTTCTTTGTGTAGGTTTCAGCAGCCTCATCGCCAATGGTGTTTATGAAGCAGCCTTTCCTTTGCACGATGTAAGTCCAAGCAAGTGCACATGAAGACAGTGGGTTTTCCCTTCAATAAGCATGTAAAAATAGTACCATCGATGAGTAACTGGATGGATTTATGAAGTATGTTCCGTTCATAAATATCTGCCTTTGATTTTGTTTTTTTCAAGATGTGTAAGAAATTGACATACTTTTCATTCGTCCAGGGAGACTATGTTCCTGATGGGAATAAGGAGAAGAATGACCGTGTGGTAAGTTTTGCTTTGGGGCCTTAATGGTGCTTCTAAGTTTGTGAATGCTCTATTGAACTCGCTTGTTGATTACGTATCCATTTTGGGCCTTCATCATTGAACATCAGCAAACTTTGCTTTTTACTAAATCCAGTAAAATTGAATTATTGGATGTGAAGGGACTTTAACTTGCTTTGTAGTGATGTGTTCCTCTTCTCTATGTTCTATAACCTGCATTAATTTTCCCAAGGAATAGGATTATTGATTGTTGTCTCTTTTTTTGTTCTGGGCAATTTTGCATAATGGATCATGCTATCGTATCCTTTAGAGGGGTTGTTAAGCATGCTGCCCCATCTAAACAAGCAAACAAACAAACAAAATTCCAAAGTATTGTTCAAACACTGGCAGGCCTTTGGTTCTGCACCAAAAAAATCATTCCTAGATTTCTGTCTTAATCACTGCAAATGTTTGCCATATTAGCTTAACAGCATCTACCTGCAATATAATTTTCAGCAATAGCTGCTCTGACTCGGTAGGTTGAGATTGTTCTGCCATGTTGAAAAGATGTGTGTGGTGTGCTTTTAGTAACCGGGCAAATCTGGTGTTTAGAGGGAACTGGTTCCCAAAATTGTGTCCAAACATGTATCCAAGCTGGTGTCCAAACGTGTACCCAAACTGGTGTCCATGCGGGTGTCCAAACGTGTACCCAAACTAGTGTCCAAACATGTACCCCAGATGGTGTCCAAATGTGCACCCAAACTAGTGTCCAAACATGTATCCCAGATGGTGTCCAAATGTGTACCTAAACTAGTATCCAAGCATGTACCCCAGATGGTGTCCAAATGTGTACCCAAACTCGTGTCCAAACATGCACCCCAGATGGTATCCAAATGTGTACCCAAACTAGTGTCCAAACATGTATCCCAGATGGTGTCCAATTGTGCACCCAAACTAGTGTCCAAACATGTACCCCAGATGGTGTCCAAATGTGCACCCAAAATAGTGTCCAAACATGTACCCCAGATGGTGTCCAAATGTGTACCCAAACTAGTGTCCAAACATGTACCCCAGATGGTGTCCAAATGTGCACCCAAACTAGTGTCCAAACATGTACCCCAGATGGTGTCCAAATGTGTACCCAAACTAGTGTCCAAACATGTACCCCAGATGGTGTCCAATGGTATACCCAAACTAGTATCCAAACACGTACCCCAGATGGTGTCCAAATGTGTACCCAAACTAGTGTCCAAATATGTACCCCAGATGGTGTCCAAATGTGTACCCAAACTAGTGTCCAAACATGTATCGAAGCTGGTGGCCGAATGTGTACCCAAACTAGTGTCCAAACATGCACCCCAGATGGTGTCCAAATGTGAACCCAAACTAGTGTCAAAACATGTACCCCAGATGGTGTCCAAATGTGTACCCAAACGAATCTCAAAACATATACCCAAACGTGTCCAAATGTGCACCCAAATTGGTGTCCATGCTGCTGTCCAAACGTGTCCCCAAATTAGTGTCCAAACATGTACCCCAAATGGTGTCCTAATGTGAACCCAAACTAGTGTCCAAACATGTACCCCAGATGTTGTACAAATGTGTACCCAAACTAGTGTCCAAATATGTATCCCAGATGGTGTCCAAATGTGTACCCAAACTAGTGTCCAAACATGTACCCCAGATGGTGTCCAAATGTGCACCCAAACTAGTGTCCAAACATGTATCCCAGATGGTATCCAAATGTGTACCTAAACTAGTATCCAAGCATGTACCCCAGATGGTGTCCAAATGTGTACCTAAACTAGTATCCAAGCATGTACCCCAGATGGTGTCCAAATGTGTACCCAAACTCGTGTCCAAACATGCACCCCAGATGGTATCCAAATGTGTACCCAAACTAGTGTCCAAACATGTATCCCAGATGGTGTCCAATTGTGCACCCAAACTAGTGTCCAAACATGTACCCCAGATGGTGTCCAAATGTGCACCCAAAATAGTGTCCAAACATGTACCCCAGATGGTGTCCAAATGTGTACCCAAACTAGTGTCCAAACATGTACCCCAGATGGTGTCCAAATGTGCACCCAAACTAGTGTCCAAACATGCACCCCAGATGGTGTCCAAATGTGTACCCAAACTAATGTCCAAACATGTACCCCAGATGGTGTCCAATGGTATACCCAAACTAGTATCCAAACACGTACCCCAGATGGTGTCCAAATGTGTACCCAAACTAGTGTCCAAATATGTACCCCAGATGGTGTCCAAATGTGTACCCAAACTAGTGTCCAAACATGTATCGAAGCTGGTGGCCGAATGTGTACCCAAACTAGTGTCCAAACATGCACCCCAGATGGTGTCCGAATGTGTACCCAAACTAGTGTCCAAACATGTACCCCAGATGGTGTCCAATGGTATACCCAAACTAGTGTCCAAACACGTACCCCAGATGGTGTCCAAATGTGTACCCAAACTAGTGTCCAAACATGTACCCCAGATGGTGTCCAAATGTGTACCCAAACTATTGTCCAAACATGTATCCAAGCTGGTGGCCGAATGTGTACCCAAACTAGTGTCCAAACACGTACCCCAGATGGTGTCCAAATGTGCACCCAAACTAGTGTCCAAACATGTATCCCAGATGGTGTCCAAATGTGTACCCAAACTAGTGTCCAAACATGTATCCAAGCTGGTGGCCGAATGTGTACCCAAACTAGTGTCCAAACATGTACCCCAGATAGTGTCCAAATGTGCACCCAAACTAGTGTCCAAACATGTATCCCAGATGGTGTCCAAATGTGTACCCAAACTAGTGTCCAAACATGTACCCCAGATGGTGTCCAAATGTGTACCCAAACTCGTGTCCAAACATGCACCCCAGATGGTATCCAAATGTGTACCCAAACTAGTGTCCAAACATGTACCCCAGATGGTGTCCAAATGTGTACCCAAACTAGTGTCCAAAAATGTACCCCAGATGGTGTCCAATGGTATACCCAAACTAGTATCCAAACACGTACCCCAGATGGTGTCCAAATGTGTACCCAAACTAGTGTCCAAATATGTACCCCAGATGGTGTCCAAATGTGCACCCAAACTAGTGTCCAAACATGTACCCCAGATGGTGTCCAAATGTGTACCCAAACTAGTGTCCAAACATGTACCCCAGATGGTGTCCAATGGTATACCCAAACTAGTATCCAAACACGTACCCCAGATGGTGTCCAAATGTGTACCCAAACTAGTGTCCAAACATGTATCGAAGCTGGTGGCCGAATGTGTACCCAAACTAGTGTCCAAACATGCACCCCAGATGGTGTCCGAATGTGTACCCAAACTAGTGTCCAAACATGTACCCCAGATGGTGTCCGAATGTGTACCCAAACTAGTGTCCAAACATGTACCCCAGATGGTGTCCAATGGTATACCCAAACTAGTGTCCAAACACGTACCCCAGATGGTGTCCAAATGTGTACCCAAACTAGTGTCCAAACATGTACCCCAGATGGTGTCCAAATGTGTACCCAAACTAGTGTCCAAACATGTATCCAAGCTGGTGGCCGAATGTGTACCCAAACTAGTGTCCAAACACGTACCCCAGATGGTGTCCAAATGTGCACCCAAACTAGTGTCCAAACATGTATCCCAGATGGTGTCCAAATGTGTACCCAAACTAGTGTCCAAACATGTACCCCAGATGGTGTCCAAATGTGCACCCAAACTAGTGTCCAAACATGTATCCCAGATGGTGTCCAAATGTGTACCCAAACTCGTGTCCAAACATGCACCCCAGATGGTATCCAAATGTGCACCCAAACTAGTGTCCAAACATGTATCGAAGCTGGTGGCCGAATGTGCACCCAAACTAGTGTCCAAACATGCACCCCAGATGGTGTCCGAATGTGTACCCAAACTAGTGTCCAAACATGCACCCCAGATGGTGTCCGAATGTGTACCCAAACTATTGTCCAAACATGTACCCCAGATGGTGTCCAATGGTATACCCAAACTAGTGTCCAAACACGTACCCCAGATGGTGTCCAAATGTGTACCCAAACTAGTGTCCAAACATGTACCCCAGATGGTGTCCAAATGTGTACCCAAACTAGTGTCCAAACATGTATCCAAGCTGGTGGCCGAATGTGTACCCAAACTAGTGTCCAAACACGTACCCCAGATGGTGTCCAAATGTGCACCCAAACTAGTGTCCAAACATGTATCCCAGATGGTGTCCAAATGTGTACCCAAACTAGTGTCCAAACATGTACCCCAGATGGTGTCCAAATGTGCACCCAAACTAGTGTCCAAACATGTATCCCAGATGGTGTCCAAATGTGTACCCAAACTCGTGTCCAAACATGCACCCCAGATGGTATCCAAATGTGCACCCAAACTAGTGTCCAAACATGTATCGAAGCTGGTGGCCGAATGTGCACCCAAACTAGTGTCCAAACATGCACCCCAGATGGTGTCCGAATGTGTACCCAAACTAGTGTCCAAACATGTACCCCAGATGGTGTCCAATGGTATACCCAAACTAGTGTCCAAACACGTACCCCAGATGGTGTCCAAATGTGTACCCAAACCAGTGTCCAAACATGTACCCCAGATGGTGTCCAAATGTGTACCCAAACTAGTGTCCAAACATGTATCCAAGCTGGTGGCCGAATGTGTACCCAAACTAGTGTCCAAACACGTACCCCAGATGGTGTCCAAATGTGTACCCAAACTCATGTCCAAACATGTACTCTAGATGGTGCTCAAATGTGTACCCAAACGAGTGTCCAAACATGTACCCCAGATGGTGTCCAAATGTGTACCCAAACTAGTGTCCAAACATGTACCCCAAATGGTGTCCTAATGTGAACCCAAACTAGTGTCCAAACATGTACCCCAGATGGTGTCTGAATGTGTACCCAAACTAGTGTCCCAACATGTACCCCAGATGGTGTCCAATGGTATACCCAAACTAGTGTCCAAACACGTACCCAAGATGGTGTCCAAATGTGTACCCAAACTAGTGTCCAAACATGTACCCCAGATGGTGTCCAAATGTGTACCCAAACTACTGTCCAAACATGTATCCAAGCTGGTGGCTGAATGTGTACCCAAACTAGTGTCCAAACACATACCCCAGATGGTGTCCAAATGTGTTCCCAAACTCGTGTCCAAACATGTACCCCAGATGGTGTCCAAATGTGTACCCAAACTAGTGTCCAAACATGTACCCCAGATGGTGTCCAAATGTGTACCCAAACTAGTGTCCAAACATGTATCCAAGCTGGTGGCCAAATGTGTACCCAAACTAGTGTCCAAACATGTACCCCAGATGGTGTCCGAATGTGTACCCAAACTAGTGTCCAAACATGTACCCCAGATGGTGTCCAATGGTATACCCAAACTCGTGTCCAAACACGTACCCCAGATGGTGTCCAAATGTGTTCCCAAACTAGTGTCCAAACATGTACCCCAGATGGTGTCCAAATGTGTACCCAAAGTAGTGTCCAAACATGTATCCAAGCTGGTGGCCGAATGTGTACCCAAACTAGTGTACAAGCACGTACCCCAGATGGTGTCCAAATGTGTACCCCAACTCGTGTCCAAACATGTACCCTAGATGGTGTTCAAATGTGTACCCAAACTCGTGTCCAAACATGTACCCCAGATGGTGTCCAAATGTGTACCCAAACTAGTGTCCAAACATGTATCCAAACTGGTGGCCGAATATGCACCCAAACTGGTGTCCATGCTGGTGTCCAAATGTGTACCCAAACTAGTGTCCAAACATGTACCCAAACATGTCCAAATGTGTACCCAAATTAGTGGGCAAATATGCACCCAAACTGGTGTCCATGCTGGTGGTCAACTGTGCACCCAAACTGGTGTCCAAACTGATGAGCCAAAAGTGTTTAAACCAAAGCTAAAACTCCTGTTTAAACTGGTTGCCAAATTGAGGTTGAAACTGATACTCAAAATTGGTGCCAAAAATTGCAGTCAAAACAATCTCAAAACTGGAACCCAAACCGATGTCCGAACAGATACCAAAACTTCATGCCATCTAAACCCGTGATGGTGTCACATTATAAATCAAGCATCCCACGCATCGTCTTCGCTAATTCAGCATTTATGAGGAGCCTGACACTGTGAGAAGCGATATTTTACCATCAGGTGGCTCTTTCTACCTGTGTGTACAATTTTATTAGTTAAAAATTAAATAAATGGACAAACAAATAAAAAAAAAATACATACTGGTATATAAATTGATAAAAACCATTGTCTGTGTGATTTAGCTTTTGTTTAAATTCTCCATTTATCTCAACGTTTGTGCAATTTACCATTGAATTTACCATCTCTAACAAAAATAGTGTTTCTGTTCAATTGATTTTCATTGTTTATCTGTTGCTTGGTTGAAATAGGTCTCTTTTGCATTTTTGTTTCCATGGTCCACCAAGTTATTTAAGTTGGTTAAGGTTTTAAGAGTATTTTGAAATAAGTAATAATTCAACTTACGCCTCCCAGTGAAAAATACAGGAAGGACTCCGACTGTTCAAAGCATTTCAAAAGAAGACCCAGAAAAAGCTGACTTTCTAAAGGAGCTATGACACCCAACAGCTGCCATTAGTTTAATGGGGGCAAGCCTTCAAAGTGGGATAACTTTGCAAGGCGTTGTGCTGGGAGCCTCCCTGAAGGGCCACAAGACGAAGCTAATTAGCTGATTCAACGATGAACAATTCAATGACGTGGGATCAATAAGGTTCTTGGAGCAGCAGCCATAACAGAGTATGTGGCAGTGGGCAGTGCTTGGTTATTGATTCATGGTCTGAAAGGTCAGTTAGACGAGGAGATTGGTTTTGCAGAACTTCAAGAGAGGTAAGGTAGAGATATAATAGAAAGTGTTTGTAACTGCACGAGTGGTGCACTTGTCTGCGACACTACCGACTGTGTTCAGAGCTGTGTTCAGCCCGTGTTCCACTTCAGCACTGTGGCTGGACAGGTGCATACCATTCCTCCCAACATAGGCTTCAGATGGTGTTGTGACATTATGTCCTGTTACCACCCATGATAGCTCCGAGGCGGCTGAGGTGGGATGGTGCCTGCTACCGTTGCCTCCAAATAGACATTTTTTCTGAAATATGCCAACATATATACATCGTTCTCTCAAACCTTGTTTGTATTTCCACCACCTTATCATGCTGCTGATGTTGAAAACAATTAACATCTGGGTGAAACTTTGTACAAAGACGGTCTTCCAAGATGCTTGTTGTTACCTTTTGAGCCCCAATGGACATCTCATCTCTGCCATCTTTCAGACACATCCTTCGCCACCACCTTGCTGCGAGCATTAACTCAGTTATCCTCTCCTAACCTGTGCAATTCGTATTCCTTCCGCATGTACACTGTGTCCTTGAAGAACTCTGTGAGACTCCTGCGAGTCCAGTGTCCATGAAGTTCTGTTAGTTTTCACACACTCTACCCATTAATGTCTCTCTGAGTCTGCTGCATGAACTGTAAAATTAGATAAAGCAAGACATTTTATAAGAGAATGCTAAGGTTTGCCTTTGCTAAGGTTATTCAAACTCCTACCATTCTACCTTTGAGTCTGGTGATTCAACATTATTTTCCTTCTAATTCCAGCACAGTTGCTACATCTCATACACCATGGGATCTTTAACGTCACCAGCTAATGCCAACAGATGAGACACCCAGATTAATGTCCATTCAAAGGACAGCACACTTTGTAACCCCCACCTGCAAAAGTGGTTTGATTGTTATTTTCATTTCCAAGTTGTTTGTAGACGATATTTGCTATTGTAATAAATAAGTTTATTTTTGTACCCAGTAATTGTAGTTTGGTCTGTCCTCTATATAATAGTTTAACCTCTGAATTGCTCCACTATTCGAACGCTGATTTGGCTCGCCGTTCTTGGGAGAATGGTACCCTTCTTGGGGGTTTGACTTGGTGCCCTCCTTAAGAGGTGAGGCTTTACCATCTAACGCCCTGTCACGTGACTATGCACTCTGCTGTAGGGGCATACTGGGATGGATTGTTCATTTTGGTAAATGTAATATTGTCTTGTACAAATGTGTTGTTGTTTAATTTGATTTTCCTCCCTGAAGGTTTTATATGAAGAATGGGCAACATATGGTGTATTTTACAAGTACCAGCCCTTAGATCTCATCAGGTACATTGAACAAAATATTCAAATGATTTTCTGTGCAATGACAGCCATGTTTCTAAGATCGTGAGTTACGTCTCTGGTTCCAATCCGATCAGGGTGGTAAAAGCGAAGTTCCACATCACGTGTTACATGATAATGGCACAGCTTGTGCTGCATATGCATGCCCTCGGAGTGAATGCAACAGATGTTTTATTTCGTTGTAGTTTGTTTAATTTACGATTCCTTAAAGAAAATGAAACTGAGACACAACTTCTGCAGTAACACAACTGTATATCTTTTATTTTATTTTTTTCCAAAATAGTGAACCCTACAACTCTTGCATGCTCCCTTCCACGTCAAACCATGGCTTTCTATGATGGTGCAAATATAGATAGATCCATGTATGTGAAAGTCCTTAACATATTGGATGAAATCATCGAAACGTTGCTTGAGTTATGGTAACCACTGTGGGAAGCAAGAAGAAGAAGCTGACGTTTCAAGCATTAACCCTGCCTCAGAACAAACGAAAGGGGTTTATGCTCTGATGACAAAAGGTCAACACTAAAATGTCAGCTTCCCCTTGTTTCCCATGGTGGTTAGCCTACCATGGTGGTCAATTCTTCATATGGTTAGCCTACCATACAGACGAATACAAGAGACACAACACAGGACTGTTAGATGAGAAAAACATGGCCACTGAGTTTGGGGGAAGTGCCGTCACTTCCCGGTGTACTCTGGGTACCAATGATGACACAACAATGGTGACACCTTTCTCGCCACACTCATCGGTTATTCCCGAAGCAGGAATTTACTCCTCCCATGGATGGCAACCTACGGGGATTGTCCATGCTCTATCCTTTTAAATTCTGAACATCGATCAAGGAAGCAACACGTACCATTTTAAAAGGCATTGTTGTAATCCAGCTGGGATTTGAACTGCCCACCTCCCAAAGTCGGAGCGGATGCTTTAACGACTCCTACCATTCTACATTTGAGTCTGGTGATTCAACATTATTTTCCCTCTAGTTCCAGCACAGTTGCTACATCTCATACACCATGGGATCTTTAACGTCACCAGCTAATGCCAACAGATGAGACACCCAGATCAATGTCCATTCAAAGGACAGCACACTTTGTAACCCCCACCTGCAAAGCACCAATCTGACAGTTCAGTAATTTAGGAAATTGAACTCAGACTAGCCAGTTCAAAGGTAGGTGTGCTACCTCTGCACTATCCTTTTACGGTTTGCACGTTTCTCTTCTTCTGGTATCCAAGGCAATCCCCACTCATGGCTCATGGACTTCCTCTCCTGTCGCAGTCAACGCGTGGCTCTTAATGGAATTCTCTCATCTACTCTTCCCATCCAGGCTGGAGATCCTCAAGACAGTGTTCTTGGCCCTGTGCTTTTTCTGGTTTTCATCAATGGTCTCTCAGATTCCCTGGAAAATCCTCTTTATCTCTTTGCTGATGACTCCACCCTCTGCCAGACCATCTCTCATCCGTCTGATTGGCAGGCAGCAGCCTCTTCATTCTCTGCAGACCTGGATAAAATCACAAGCTGGTCAAACACTTGGAACATGTCTTTCAATCCTGACAAATCTCACACCCTCACCATGTCTCTCCAAAAGGAGCATCTGGAAAACCCCCTTATCTACTTTCTCAACAATCTTCTTGAAGATGTCCTTTCATTCAAGCTTTTGGGCCTCATTATCTGCCACGATCTTTCCTGGAAAAGCCACATCTCCAAGCTGGCCTCCAAAGTCAATCGCCGACTGGGCATCCTCCGTGGTGCAAAGTCCTTCCTTGGCAGATCTGAGCTTCTAACCACTTATAAAGCTTTCATCCACTGTCTGATGTAGTACTGCTCCTCTCCTCTGGGGTGGTGCTTCTGCCTCACACCTAGCTCAACATCACGCTGTGGAAACCAAGACTTTTAGGATAATTGGTATCTCCTGCGATGAAGCTGAGTCTTTGGGTCTTTCACTCTCTCACCAGAGGTAGGTCGGTGGTCTTTCTGTCTTCCACTGTCTCCTCTACGGCCTTGCCCCCCCTTGCTCTGTCTATGATCTGCTCCCCCACCACCCCTCTATATTTTCTCAGAGCACTCAAGGTCTGCCAAAAACCCCCTTCTGGTGAAACTGCCAAAATCAAGAATCACTGCCCACCGTCACTCTTTCATTCCTCTTTTTTACCGCTTCTGGAGCAAACTCCAACACTCTCTTCAATCCCACTCCTCCCTACAGGTCTTCAAAACAGCTGTTCACCACCATCTCATATCTTCCTGCAACCAAAATATTGATCTTTACTACCCCTGTTAATCCACCCCAAACCCACCTCATTCAAATTCCCTGTTTTCCTTCCTGAAAGTCCCTGTCGTACCATTTTATTTACCCCTTGTATCCCACCCCATCCTTCTACAGATCTCCTATTGTCTTTGTTTCCTACTATTTTGTCCTTCCCTCTCCCGCCCCTCTTGTCTCCTGCCTTGTTGTAGGTTTGTGTATTGGCTCTTATACGAGTCTCGAGTTGTTTTTTTTTCCAAAAAAAAAAATCCTTTCAAACCGAGTTGCAAAAGTTCATACTCGATGATAAATCACCTACATATTGACAACTATCAGGTAGTTGATTCTCGCTATCCCCTACATATCGCAATCTCCCAGAAATCGACGACTGGTAGGCAATTGACTCTAGCAATCCCCTACATATCGACAACTGGCAGGAAATTTGTAGTGTCTGTTCAATATCCTGCTGGAACAAGAGGAAATTAAGGGGGGGATAGTAAGGGGGGATAGAAAGAGTGGGGAGGTTCAAGGTTTGGTCAGAGTGGTGGGTGAGGGTTGGGAGGGGATGGAGTTGGAGAGTGTTACAATGTTAAGAAGAGACTTGAGATCCAAGTTATAACTCATCATTATTAGAAATTTTTGAACACTAAATATCATTATAGGCCATTAATCCATGCTCTATGCTCTATTGTGCAAGCATTTATTGAGGTTTTCAAATTCAAATTGTATACAAAGCAATCATCGTTATTCAAATTTCCTGTAAGAATGTGAGTATTAAATTGCAAAACAAAACAAAGTATGAGGTTGTTAATTGTATGAAAAAGAAGTGAAAAAGACATACAATATCATAGTCACTGTTGTTTTTGTAATTTTGCGATATGGAGATAAAAGGGCAAGCCAAAATTTATGTACAACTAAAATGGCCACCAGTCTACCAGTCGGCCTTCTATGATCAGATCACAAAATGAAGTGAGGGGCATGTGTATGCAATCATGTGTACTGTGCTTGTGCCAAGGTTGAACAAAATCAGACCATGCATGGCTGAGAAATGGTTGGGACACATTTAAGTAACAACATGGGCACCAGTCGGCCATCTTGGATCTGATCTTGAAAAAAACAATGACGTGCTTATGTAAGCCACCATTCATTATCTGTGTGCCAAGTTTGAACAAGATCGGTAAATGCATCTCCGAGAAATGGTTGAGGACGTGTTCAACACTGTTGGTTTTTTTTTACAACTAAAATGGCCACCAGTCGGCCATATTGGATCTGATGACGAAAATAATGACGTGCATATGTAAGCCATCATTTCTTATCTGTGTGCCAAGTTTGAGCAACATCGGTAAATGCATATCTGAGAAATGGTTGAGGACGTGTTCAACACCGGGTTTTTTTACAACAAAAATGGCCGCCAGTCTCCCAGTCAGCTGTCTTTGATCAGATCGCAAAATGTAAGTAAGCGCAAGAGTATGCCATAGTGTCACAGCTCACTTGTGCCAAGTTTGAACAAAACAAGACCATGCATGCTGGAGAAATGGGTCGGGACATGTTTACGTAACAAAATGGCCATTTTGCATCTGATCTCAAAAACAAATGAGGCTTATGTAAGCTATCATTCGTTATTTGTGTGCAAGGTTTCAACAAGATCGATAAATGCATGTCCGATAAATGGTTGAGGACCTGTTTGACACGTGTTTTTTTTTTTCAACTAAAATGGCTGCCAGTCGGTCATTTTGAATCTGACATTGAAAAAAATGACGTGCTTATGTATTCCAAAATGTTTTGTCTTTTTGCCAAGTACAAATAAAATCGGTCCATACATCTCCGAGATATGGCTTGCGGATGCATGCATGCACTCACGGACACAAAAATCAAGACCAAATCCATAAACTCCCGTTTCGGGCGGACTTAGTCCAATGAGGATTAATAAATAATTTCA
>NC_140963.1:40170925-40185925 GCF_056783735.1 Eptatretus burgeri | reverse complement strand
AGAGACCATGAGAGAGAGACCATGAGAGAGAGACCATGAGAGAGAGTCAATGAGAGAGAGTGAGAGAGAGTGAGAGAGAGTGAGAGAGAGTGAGAGAGAGAGAGAGAGAGAGAGAGAGAGAGAGAGAGAGAGAGAGAGAGACAGTGAGAGAGAGAGAGAGACAGTGAGTGAGAGAGAGTGAGAGAGAGTGAGAGAGAGTGAGAGAGAGTGAGAGAGTGAGTGAGAGAGAGTGAGAGAGAGAGAGTGAGAGAGAGTGAGAGTGAGAGTGAGAGTGAGAGTGAGAGTGAGAGAGAGAGAGAGAGAGAGAGAGAGAGAGAGAGAGAGAGAGAGAGAGAGAGAGAGAGAGAGAGAGAGAGAGAGAGAGAAGCAGCAGCAGCAGGTTCACAGACTGATGAGGGGATCAAGGAAGAACAAGGAGGAACAAGGAGACAGACATCACAAAGTGTGAATTACAAGCAGAAAGTAAAGACGAGGGAAGGTGGAGGGTTGTCAGTGGGAATAGAAGAGAGTAAAGGTTGGTATGGGGAAAAGGACAAGGTGACAATGGGCAGCACAGTTGAAGGACTGGAGGGAGGTAAATGAGACGACAAATCGCAGGACTCGGTTCCACGGGAATTCCACAGAGATTTTATTCCAACGACTTCGATTCAAAGGGTCATTCATACATTCGTTAATCAGAGTTTGTATTTCCATGTAAGTCGTTAATTTCGTATCCTGAATCACAGTCATCATTTAACATTTGTGTGTTTGTCCTATGCAGTAACATCAATGAATGTTTCATTTTGGTTACTGGAGGCACCATTTCATTATGAAGGGAACACAAAAAGAAAAGCACAAAACAAAGGACGAGACTGCCACCAAACCTCGCGTTTAAGTAACTTGGAAATTGCAAAGTCGTTCACAGACTTGGAGTGGAGAAATTTGAAGCCCTTTGGTTTTTGTCCTTCTCCTTGCTTCAAGTCGCTGATGATCCCCTCTCCAGGCCAAGACAAAGTTCTACTTGTACAGGGTATAAAACAGCTCATCGGTAGCACTTCATCGCTTTGCTCAGAGCCACGTCATCATGTTGGGTGCATGACAGACCAAGTGGCCACAGGGGAAAGTCCAAGCTGACCCTTCCCCATTTTCTCAACTTAGTGCCACCCACCTGTTGTGGGTCAACTGGACCAGGTGAGGCCAGAAAAGGATCGCTGACTGTCTAAAACATTGCCAGTATAATTAATTATCCATAGAGACTAACCGAGATGATGATGTCAGACAGCTTGCATGTTTGCTTTGGCGGGTAACACCCACATTACTGAGGCCTGGTTCTCACACTGTACAAACCGCATTCCATCCTCTGCACAACCAAGTTCTGTAATTATTATTTGTATCTCTATTAATGAATACATTTTGGCTCCACGTGACAATATTAGGATAAAAAAAAGTATTCCTCCACATGAATTTAAAGGACAGTAGGAGACGATGGGCAAATCAACATGGATTATTGAAATTCAAGCTTGGATCCTAACTTCTTGACTTATGAGCCATGCACTCAGTTTGGAACGGGTCAAATCTTCTCAAATTTCCCTCATTCATTCCTCCCCCTTTATCCCTCCTTATTCCCAGACCCTCTTTCTTCACCTCTGCCGTCTGCTTTTATTCATGGCCCCTTTATTTTCTGTGATAATTTTCCCAATAAAGCCCTAACCCACCCCCCCATCCCCACCTCAAAATCCACACCCTCGTCCATACAGTAAGTCCCTATGGTCCCAATTAAAAACACTTTACGAGCAGATCATTATATTCGTTATGAAACATCTGAATCATACAATTACCTCGTATTATATATATACATATATATACATATTTGAATAATGTTTTTCTGCAAATTTAGTTTAATTGTTCACATTCATTTTGATAAGTGTACTAATAATAATAATAATAATAATAATAATAATAATAATAATAATAATAATAATAAAACTCAATTAAAGTGATAATAGGAAAAATATCTTATATTATTTCTTTAAGTAGGCATTTGGGAGAATTTCTAAATTGATAGCCTTTTCAGCATAGAACTGACCAAACCAAATTGTGATTGTTTCATTGTTGGATCCTTGGCAGAATCTATGTCCTTGGATGGGATGGTATGCCTGCTATTGGCTTAATGGTTAGGGTATGCCGGGTATTGGCTTAGTGGTTCGGGTATTTCTGGTGTTGGCTTCATGGTTAGGGTATGCCTGGTGTTGGCTTCATGGTAAGGGTGGTGGGCTTAGGATCCTTGGATCCTGAGTTCAAATCCCCCTTGGCTGTTGAATTAATACCAGGTGGGGTTGACTCTGCCTGTCATCCTTTGGAGGTTGGCAAAATGAGTGCCAGCTTGAGGGTATCCTGCGTCGGAGTGGCGACCTGTCCAGAATTGTACCCAACCGCCAAGGAGACTGCTGAGGCAGCACCAATGCTTTGCACGAGTATGGTCCCAACGGATGGATGGATAGGATGGTAAAGCTGTTCATCCCATTTTCAATCACTTAGCAGGATATATCCCATGGTATTTTGCAAACTAGTACTCTGCAAAGGGATCTGACTTTGTGCTGATAGCTTGGCTGCATCTTGCATGTCGATATTTAAAATGGAACACTGATGTTAAGTTTAATAGGATGCAGATTTCAAGTAACTATGAAACATGATTGGATGCTCTCTGTATCATTGTTGTTAATACAATTATTTTCAAATGTCAATATTATATTGTTGTCTTGTCAAATTTAATACATCATGGAATACAGTAGGATTCCATGTAGAGGGATGATACAAGAAAAAAATGGTCACCCATTCAAATGTGTACACAATGATACACTTATGAACTACTATACAGTGACATCATAAGCATTTAAAAGCCATAACTTATATTTTCGAGTGTTTTTTGAATGACTGAGACTTAAAAAGACACCAGAATACATCCCTAAAGTACTGCAATGAGAGATCACTCAATCACCAATTTGTACTTCTTCTTATTCTTCCCTCGAAAAACAATGTAAAACTGTAGCCCACCCTACCTCAATATACTGCTGAAGCCATGAGGACGATTCCAACGTGAGGAAGTTACTTTGTCTCTGGGCTAGTGCATGCAACCCAAAATTAAAAAAACATATAAAACATTTATTGTTCTATTACGAAAAGAAATCGAACATAAACGTGCACTCAACCAAACCAGGCCAGTATTGTTGTGTGTGTGTGTGTGTGTGTGTGTGTGTGTGTGTGTGTGTGTGTGTGTGTGTGTGTGTGTGTGTGTGTGTGTGTGTGTGTGTGTGTGTGTGTGTGGTTGGTTGGGAAAATGGACGGTGGGCAGAATCATTACGAAAGTGATACCTATCCCAACCCATCCCCTAAATCGAATGAAACAAGTATTAAAAGAATATAATAACAAAAATGGATATAATACATAGCAAAATAACACAATATATAAAACATGAAGCTTTCTTTTTTTTAAGAACGTTCATCACATCTACATTTCTGCATATGTGGTTATCCACCAAGAGGCAGCATTTTTTTGTATACAATGTCGAGGCTCATATGAGAGTGAACACACAACACACAGCAAGGGGGGCATGAAACAAGAGGAGCAGGAGAGGGAAGGACAAAACAGCGGGGAAAAGAGACATTAGATCTATGGAAGGGAGCGGGGATGGGACGGGGAACACGGGGTATACAAGATGGATATTACAGGGACTTTCAGGAAGGAAAGCAGGGAATTTGAAGGAGGTGGGTTTGGGGTGGATTAACGGGGGTAGAAAAGATCGAGGTTTTGGATGGGGGAAGATAAGAGGTGGTGGTGAACAACTGTTTTGAAGGCCTGGAGGGAAGAATGGAATTGAACACAGTGCAGGAGTTTATTCCAAAGGCGGCAAAAAAGAGGAATGAAAGAGTGAAGGTAAGCAGTGATTCGTGATTTTAGTAGTTTTACCAGAAGGGGGTTGTTGGCGGACTTTGAGCGCCCTGCAGAAATATGGTAGGGACATATCGTAGACAGAGCTGACCTGCTCTGCAAAGCCTGGTGTTGGCGTAGTGGTTAGGGTAGCGGCTTGGGATCCAAAAGGTCCCGAGTTCAATCCCCGTTGGCCGCTTGAATAAATGCACACCAGGAGGTTGACTCAGCCTGTCATCCTTCCGAGGTCAGCGAAGTGAGTACCAGTGTACTGGGCCCGGTGTATGCCCCGGCTAGAATAGGTGTACCATATCCCTGTGTCGTAAGAGGCGACCAGGGTTGCGTCAGGAAGGGCATCCGGCGTAAACCCTGTGCCAAATCACTATGCGGATCATATGGATGATCCGCTGTGGCGACCCCTAACGGGAGCAGCTGAAAGAAGAAGAAGAAGATATCGTAGACAGAGCAGGGGAGGGCGGAGCGAGACCAGAGAGGAGACACTAGAAAACAGAAAGACCACCAACCTGCCTGGGTGAGAGAGTGAGAAACCCAACAACTCAGCCTCATCGCAGGAGATACCAATGATCCTAAAAACCTTGGTTTCCACAGTGTAAAGCCAAGAAAGGTGAGAGGCCGGAAAGGTGAGAGGCAGGAGCCCCAGCCCAGAGGAGAGAGCAGCACTCCATCAGGCTGCGAACAAAAGCTTTGTATGTGATCAGGAGTCAGGTGGGCTGAAGAAGGACTTCGCACAATGGAGGATTCCCAGTTGGTGACAGGCTTTGGAGGCAAGGTTGGAAATGTGGCTTTCCCAGGAAAGATCATGGCAGATAGTGAGACCCAGAAGCTTGAATGAAAGGACTTCTTCCAGAAGATTGTTGCGAAAGTAGATGGGGGGGGGGGGTCCAGACGGTCTTTTTGGAGAGACATAGTGAGATTGCGAGATTTGTCAGGATTGAAAGACATGTTCCATGTGTTGGACCAGTTTGTGATTTTAGACAGATCTGCAGAGAGCGAAGAAGCTACGGCTTGCCTGTCTGAGAGATGACAGATGCTATGGCAGAGGGTGGAGTCACCAGCAAAGAGTTAAAGAGGATTTTCCAGAGAGTCGGAGATATCATTGATGAAAACCAGAAAAAAGAACAGGGCCGAGAACGCTGTCTCGAGGAACTCCAGCCTGGACAGGAAGAGCGGATGAAAGAACTCCATTAAGGGCCACATATTGGCTGCGACAAGAGAGGAAGTCTACGAGCCATGAGTGGAGATGGCCTTTGATACCATAGTAAGAGGGTTTGGTGAGCAGGGCAGGGTGCCAGACCATGTGAAAAGTACACAATATGTCAAGGGATATGGCTCTGATTTCATTTCTGGCATTGAGTATCTCCATCCATTGTTGGGAGAGCAGAATCAGCATATCCAGGATAGAGTGACCTTGTCTGAAACCAAATTGGTGATTGGAAATCAAGCCGCTGGAGAAGACGAATGATTTAATGTCTGAAGCGATGATGGATTCCGTAACCTTGCTGATGATTGGGAGAAGGCTGATTGGTCTGTAGTTGCAGGGATCTGTTTTTGCACCTTTTTTATGCAGGGCAGTAATGTTTGCTGATTTCCAAGCAGATGACAGATGACCTTGAGCAAATGAGAGGGTGAATAGAAGAGAGAGAGAGGGTGAGCAAGAGCAGAGTTGCAGGTTTTTAGGACATGTGGGTGATGCTGTCTGGACCGATTGCAGAATCTGAGTCGAGGTTTGACAGCAAACTCTCCACCTTGTCAGAAGAAAAGGACACAGAGTCCAGGGATAGTTGTGTGCAACTGCGTAAGTTGGGTACAGAAAGCGATGGGTTTGGGACACAAGATTTAGCTGCAAACACCGAGTTTAGGCATTCAGCCTTTTCACGTGCGGTATCAGCAGTGCAGCCATTTGAAGTAGAGGAGGGGATGAAGGGGGAACATACACCAGAAACAGATTTGATTAGACGCCACCAGGGTTTGGAGGAGGGAGAGAGGTTTGAGAGTTCAGATTTGAGATGAGAAAGATAAAGCATTTGAGGGGAGGTAGGGGATAAAATGTACCATAAGCCAAATTTAATAACATACATGGATTTATTACACATCAAAATAACAAAATATATAAAACGTTAAGCATGTTTTCTTACTTAAAAAAATTGCAGAAACAAGAAAAAAAATCTTCTCAGCCTTGGGAACAAGGGTCTTAAACGTCTAAGGGGTCATAAAGGGTCTTAGGAGTCTTTGGGGTCTTTTCGGTTCTTTGGGATATATATATATATATATATATATATATATATATATATATATATATATATATATATATATATATATATATATATATATATATATATTGTTACGAATTCTGGCCCGCCTGGCATGCGATCGGCTGCGTACCTCTAATGGCAGCCGCATCGCCCACCGGACAGACAATTTAGTCGTGTACCCTCTCGGAACAACGCCGGGAGCTAGTCACAGGTGGGGGTTTAACCTCACCATAACCCAGTCCGCATTCTACCTGCGCGAAATAGGGTGAATCGCCGAATGTCGATATACCTAAATACCTGCGCGGGTAACCTACCGAGGGGTTGCACCACGCCACAGGTCGGCTTAGGACACGAACCGCTTAAGCGGTTCGTTCCGTGCTACAGGGATAACCGAGCGGTGTTATCGCCGACCTCGACGGTTCAGATTATTTATCGGGTATTTAAAACCACTACCAATCATTCCACGATTCAAGATGGCACTTTAAAAAGAGGGGAAGGACGCAACGAACGTGAAACATTTCACAAGCACATTTATTACACATATAACACAAACAAGCAAGGGCAGTCATGCAATATGTACAGCAAGAAATGAAAGACGTTGCGACCGACTATAGCATTAAATGTACAGGCACTGAAACAGGTTTACTTCATGGACTGGCGCCACGAACACACATACAAAAGCCCAAAGAAAAGAAAACCTCCCTTCTGCGGCCGGTGAACCCTCTCCGGCACTCTCCTCGTCCGCACGCGCAGGTCCACCACAGACCGCCTGCGGCGCCTCCCGTCCGCGTCTCTGAGGCGTCACCCGGACTCGCCACAGGCCCGCGCCTTCACCGACAGGTCGCTCAACGCCAAGACGAGAGGGAGGGAGAGAGAACTCGACCTCGACGACAAAGAGATCCAGCACGACCCTGACAGAGAGGATGACGTCGACGACCCAAACAAAAAAGGACTTGACCGCGACCACCAAGAAAGAGAGTGAGCCCCGCGTCCTGTCCGCCTTATATAGTGCGGGGCTCCGCCCTTCGCTCCTCCCCGTTTTCGGCTCCGCCTCCCTTCGAGAAGGTTCCCGAAAAGGGGCGTTCCCTCACCCCAACCGCCTCACGCCGTGCATCCACCAATCGGCGGCCAGCTTCCCTCCCCCTTTCCTTCACACCAAGTGCGGGGAAAACAGGTGGGAAAACCCCACAGGTTTCACAACAGCTTTTGTTCTGCCAATCCTTCTCAGACGGTTTCCGCTCTTACCGTGGTCCGCGGAGGATGGCGTTCGTAAGCGGGGTAGTGGCGAAGATGGTGGTGATTGTTGTGGGGGTGGTGTGAGTGTGGTTGGCGTTGGTGGTGGCGGTTGTTTGTGTGGAGGTTTGTTGCAATGATGGCTCAAAATAACGATAGATAAAGAAAAACGGCTATCTCAAAGGGTCGCAGCCCGGTGAACACGAAGAAAATTCCCTTTAAACAACGGTGGGGACCTATCTGCACATAAACTTAGCGTCATAACTGATCTAAAGACTCTTTATGGTGTATTGCGAATTTCCACAACCGTAACAATATATATATATATATATATATATATATATATATATATATATATATATATATATATATATATATATATATATATATATATATATATATATATATATATATATATATATATATATATATATATATATATATATATATATATATATATATATATATATATATATATATATATATATATATATATATATATATATATATATATATATATACACACACACATATATGTAGAGATATTGCTGGTACCCTTGCGAATTTATGACTGCAGGGTTTGTACTGGTCACTGACTTGTTTACTTTGAAGCACTCGCTATGCAATAAAGGATAGCCAACCTACTGGACTATGATGATCTTCTTTTATGGCCACAATTATTCCCACCTTATTGTGAGGTTGGTTGGCAGAAAAAATTTGGCCCATCTTTCATAAATCATCTGGCCGGACGCGACACTCGACTAAGTAATTAAGGTAGGAATTTGTAATTTGTTCAGGGTGCTGGCAATATCTCACCTACTCTACACAAAGGACACCATGGGATCTTTAACATCCATCAACAAAAACAAAGTGGCAGATGCATGGGATACCCAGTTTAGCATCCATCCAAGGGATGGCACACACATTGATGAATCACATTTCCCCTAAAACACCAGGATGACTGTTTATAGCTGAGTTGGGTTTAAAACCCAGGCTAGACAGTTGAGTGTGCATTCCTCGAGACCATGGGTCGGCAACCTCTATCTGACTCTTCTACGATACCAATGTGGCTCGCAGAGCTTGAAAGTTTATTGGGTGCAAATGCACATATAAAGATCAGATGAACAGGCCTAACACTTCAATCAAAATATCGCGATATTTGTTTATAAAACCCATTTACAAATGACCACGGGTTCTAATTTTGTGTTGCCTTTATTCTTTTCATTTAGATTCACCTGTTGTCCTACCCGCTCATGTTATTAGTCCCCTACCGGTTTCACCGAAGGCGACTATAGGTTTTGCTCTCCGTCTGTCCCTCCATCCCACCTTGGTTTTACAGCCTTTTTTCCCCATACCCTTTCACATATTCACCAGAAACTTGGTATGTGGCTTTATTATAATAAGTTACAGAACAAATTTGAGTTTCAGGGCTTTTTATCAATTTTTCAGAGTTATGCCCTTTTTGGACTTGGAAAATATCACATCGGTAGGGGACGTCTTGCTCTTGTTATTGTTTTTTTATTGCCCCAGGCTTGTTCCAGAGCCTTATCTCTGGCCTGTCCTGCACAAACAGATCTTCGGCACAGTCATCTTTTTGTTGCTTTTATTCCTGAGTCTGTAGTTTCATTGACTTTTGATTGGTCAAGATGTCCTTAAATCAGTCCAACTGTGTAAGGAGTTGAATAGTTCCTTAGTTTGTTGAACATTTAAGTTGAACATGTAAGGAGTTGAATAGTTCCTAATTGAATCTTAGTTTCTACTGAAATTTTTCTGGAATTCCAAATCTTTAATGAAGAGTTGAACATTGGTTGTGAGCTTTGCATGAACAGAAAACGGCAATGGAAGTATAATATAAACTTTACATTTTTACTATTTTATAACTACACTTCCACAATGAAGTAGGCTGCATTCATTGTGTTTAATTTGTACGATTGGCTCTTTGTGCAGCAACTGCACAAGGTTTTAATTTTGTTTGGCTCTTCTGCACAAAAAGGTTGCTAACCCCTGCCCTAGAGTCCAGCCCATCCTGCCAGCCCATAACCTACTGGGCTATGTTAATAAGCCATATACAATGGTCCCACCATTGTCCTCCAAAGGAGTTACCAGTCCAACTGGCCTGGAAATGACACTCACACCATCACACATTGAAAGATGAATTGATTGGGATGCCCATGATGCAGAAGAGCAAAGTTCCAAATTATCTATTCCAGTGTTCTTTTAATAGAGATTTTTTTAATTTTAAAATTTCCTCATCTTGTCATTGTTATGTACTGTATACTGTATTGCTTTATCCATTCACTTGGGTATATGATGCGTCTTTCCAATCAAAGCAAAAACAAGAAAATGAAAACTGTTCTTGATGCAGTCAGTATCTTGTCAATCGCTGTGTGACAGATTATTCTTTCGGAAAAATTCAGGGAGAACCAAGACCAGAATATGAGACAAAACTGATTGAAAAGAAGCAAAAGAGGAAGAAGAAGGAAAAGCAGAAAAAAGGCCAAACAAAGAATGAGGTATGTTGTTCATACATTCAATCTTGTGAACAATATTGACTGCCTGATCAGGTTTACATAACATGCATGAAAACTTCGATTAGGTGGCATTCACATTTTTGCTTGGATCTGTTACTGATGTGAATCACAAACATAATTGATATTCATTCTCGACGGTATCAGGTTCAAGAGTAATTTTTAGCTCGCCTGTTCGAAGAACAGGGAGCTATAGCGATACCCCCGGCATGAGCGTGAGCATCAGCGTGAGCGTGAAAATGTTAAAGTTTTTGGTGCAAGTTATTTCCTTTCTAATGTTTTTATCTCCCACACTATTTTTTACTGATTACAATATACAAATACATATATTGCTTTAAAATTATTTGGATCAGACTTCACTGCAATGCTTTATAAAAAATATTATTAGACTAGTCTTTGAGTGTCAGCGTCATCGTGAGCGTGAAAATGTTAAAGCTTTTGGTGCAAGTTATTTCCTTTCTAATGTTTTTATCTAGCACACTATTTTTTTTACTGATTACAATATACAAATACATATATTGCTTTAAAATTATTTGGATCAGACTTCACTGCAATGCTTTATAAAAAAAAATATTATTAGACTAGTCTTTTAAAAACGAAAAACGATAAATGTATAAACAGGTGAGCATTGGGTGGATTTGACACCACTCTAGTTTTGAGTCCATTGAGAGGAAGTCAGAGCAAGCCATATTTTGGATTGCAATATAAGCCTGCTGTCCTCTGCTTTCACGCAGCAAACTTTAGCTCTCCTCAGCAATGGTTTTCAGGCAGCTTCAGATCCACTGAGACCACTTTGCACTGATGTACATCTTACTCTTATTGAAGAAAGAGTAGCATCCATACTTCTAGCTAGGTTATTTGCAAGATCTCGATTTGATTGTTGTTTATTTCATAAAGAGTGATGTTGAGTATCCTGGGGTACTTAAGATCACTTTTAGAGAGCTGGGGCTTTCTTATTTGACCACACAATACCAGTGTTGTGTATCCTCCTGAGAGTCTTCCATACAGCTCCTGCTGAAACATGAAGTCAGGTTGCAATATGTTGCATGCAGTGGTCTTCACGAGCTGAGATTTGATTTGTATATGTTTATCCTGTGATATTTCCTTCCCAGGAGTTATATTATTCACCACACGACAATAATCAAACTGTTTATATTTTGGGGCAAAAGTAGAGGTGGGGCATTTTCTTCTTCAGGTGTGGCACTTTCTGATTGCTTGCATAACAACTAATCACAGTGTAATTTACACCCACAGGGCTGCACAATGCAGCATTTCATTTTTATTACACATACGATGCGATTCCATCACATGTTATTTGCATTTTATACCCAAGTTTGCTCTCTGTTTCCATAATTATTTCCAAAAGCTGTATATTTTCATTCAAACCCATCCAACTCTTACTGCTGGATGACCATGATTCTGCAGTTGATGGGATCCCGAAGGGGCAGACCATAGTCCTACCTCTTTTGGGTCGTTTCTCATTCTCTCCATGCATGTTGTTTTGTTTTTAACCTTAATTTAAAAGTATATGCATAAAAGCAAGTTGTATGTATGATTCTTGTTAATTGATACATGGAAGTGAATGAACTCCCCCCTCCCCCCCAAAAAACAAAACAGAAACTTAATGGTTCGTGATATATATGATCTGAACACCTGTGATGAACATTATCTAACAACCAGCATAATGTCTGTCAAATGATCGGTTGGGGTTCTATTATTAAACTAAGTGGCTTTTACAGATACAGTATTAATTATCAATTAAAAAAATTGGAAACGAAGAAAAATGTTTTTCATGTTTTTTTTTTGTCCTGAAAAATAGACCATAATGAACACCCAGCCATCATTTATTTGGGTCTTCGGGATCCTCAGGGTCTTTTGGGTTCTTGGGGTCCTTAGGGGCTTTTGGGTGCTTGGGGTCTTTTGAGCATTTTGACCAGAGTGAACACCCAGTCACGTTAAAAGATTGGCCTTGAAAACGCTACTCAAATCGTGCTTATGAAGGAGGACATACAAATACACAAACACACAAACACACATTGTGTTTTATTTAGGTAGATAGCATTGTCACAATACTCCATGCACAAAGTTCTCCAAATCCAATAATCACTGAAAACCAAGTATGATCAGGAACAAGGATACTGTAGTACCATATAAGGTGCAGTGCAGGATGGGCAGACTTTTTGGGGTTTGTAAGCAATGTCTGATGTCTCCTTTTCACACCTGTTGAGATGTGCAGGTAAATTACACACTATCAAGTGAATCATATTTTACCCCTCAGGTTTAGTTTTGATCACGTTTGCTGTGGGTTTAACCAAAGTATAAGGTTAATCAACGTGCTTGTGCAATGTGTATACAGTATCGTAAAACCTCCCACATTGCTGTTCGTTTTGCAGCAAGCTGGGAAAAAGGCTGGACTACGGCGATGGAAGGAGACCGTACAATCGGCCACGGCTGGGGTTAACCTGGTTTGTAACTATGGATCATAATGTGATCATCTTACTTGGCCCACGTTTAATAGGACAGGTTTATGAAACATTCTTTGAAAAGCTTTTTAAAATAGACTTATTATATTGATTGTGTGAACGTTTTTGTTTTTCGTTTTTATTAGATCCTCGTTGAGGATCTCTAAGTCTTACTCACGTTGTTGTTCTTGTGGACTTTTTTGTTTCATACCCTACAGTTTTCATCGAAGCTTCCTGAAACTTGGCGTATATATGTAAAAATACCCTGCGCAGACGGTAACCATCTCCGATTTTGAAAATTCCTCTCAGAAAAAAAGTTATGACGTCAAAATATCTCCACTAATGGTAATCGCCAAAAAAATTATCTCCAAAACGAGGCAAGCTTTTTAAATTATGTTTGCGGGAATCGAACAAGGCATTAGCAGAGATGAATTACCACACATAGATTACATCACTATGACGTCATATCCATTTTTATGACGTCAATCCTATTTTTTGACATTTTTAGATCCTCATGGAGGATCTCTAGTTCTTACTCACGTTGTTGTTCTTCTTGTGGACTTTTTTGTTTCACAGCCTGCAGTTTTCATCGAAACTTCCTGAAACTTGGTATATATATATATATATATATATATATATATATATTTATATATATATATATATATATATATATATATATATATATATATATATATATATATATACTCTGCGCAGACAGTAACCATCTCCGATTTTGAGAATTCCTCCTAGAAAAAAAGTTATGATGTCAAAATATCTCCGCTAATGGAAATCGCCTAAAAAAATTACCTCCGAAACTAGGCAAGCTTTTTGAATTCTGTTTGCGGGAATCGAACAGGGCATTTAGCAGAGATGAAACACCGCACATATGATACATCACTATGACGTCATATCAATTTTTATGACATTATTCCTATTTTTTGACATTTTTTGTTTCATAACCTAGTTTTCATCGGATCTTCGTGAAACTTGCCATGTATATGCAGAAAGCCCACACGTGGGCAGTAACCATCTCGGATTGTGGAAATTCCTCCTAGAAAAAAAAGTTGACTTCATAATATCGCCACTAATGGAAATCGCCTATACCATTATCTCCGAAACTGGGCAAGCTGTTTGAATTTTGTTTGCGGGAATCAAGCCGGGCATTAGCACAGATAATTTATCGCAAACGTGATACATCACAATGACGTCATATTCGTTTTTATGACGTCATCATTAAGAGGACGAGGATCTTAGCTCATTCGAGCTTGTGATTGAAATTTCTTATTTGTCCACAAAAAAGTGGAAAATTGCATTGTCAAACAAACAAACAGAGCTCACAATCTTAGTATAAACTAGAAGGGCACTCAGGAGAACACGTATCTCTGCTTGGCTTAGTTTACCTTTTGTATCCCACTGATAGGCCGGATTTGGATTAGGACCTGAGCGAAAGTTCAATGAGCTTGTTCTTATCACCTAACCAACTCATCCACCCAGTTTCGTACGAATCCGTCAATAACCTTTTGAGATATCCTGTTGTATGTCGTTTTTTTTGGCCCAATCTCCCAATGGTGAAAATCACTTTTAAAATTCTTAGATCCAGATCTGGATTAGGATCTTCACAAAAATCTAAACATTTCGTCTTTGTCATATACCCAAGTTCTCCACAAAATTTCGTCCAAATCCGTCCACAACTTTTTAAGATATTTTGTTCACAAATAAACAAACAAACAGACAGACAAGGGTGAAAACGTAACCTCCTTCCACCTTCGGTGGCAGAGGTAAATATTGTACAACTAATTTACATCCTTAACATGAAAAAATTTACCAATTAGGCAGCAAATACAATGGAACATCAGTGGATTTCCCAGTACTATAGAGGCAGCCACATCTTGTCCCAGATTACCTGTGAAATGTCACGTCACGTGCTTTTGACAGCCACTCACAGACATACAAAGGCAAAGCGAAGCATGGCTAACTCTGCATAAATTACTGCGAAATTCATTCGGTTGCATTTGTACTTCATGATTTAAAGTTAAAAAAAACATTGAAAGGATCTCATGTTATGACATTTGAGTTTAATTCCTCTGCACTATTTATCCAAGGTGTGTGTAAAATAGAGGTACAAAAAAAGTTTGTGTTTAAAGACTGTCCTTACAGTCACCTTGTCCTGAGTTGACCTGATTATTTAATTTGCGTTACATATCCAGTGTCATGCCAGAATGAAATTAACATCTCTGATTGTAAATTAACTTAATTTTAACAATCTGTGATCAGAACACAATCAAATGCATGATACATTAGTATCTGGTAGCATGTCCTTTAGCTTTGTACAATGCTTGAACTCATGATGGCATTGAATCAATGATATTCTGCATGATGCATGCCTCAATGAGGAGTCTTGTGTTCCAGCATTTTGCAGGTTGGGACACATTGATTGGACAACATGTCATACATCCAGAACCAACTCCACTTATACAATATGGAGTGTGCTGCAGCTTCCTGCATCGACACATTAAAGTCCAAACATGAACACCATTTAACACAAATTAGAATATATACATATATTTTTTCTGTGTGTGTGTGTGTATTTATTTGTA
>NC_140963.1:40103425-40165925 GCF_056783735.1 Eptatretus burgeri | reverse complement strand
GTTTCCAATCAGGGGTGTTCGTTATATAATTATTTGGCACTGTAGTATTGTTTTGATCATTTGCAATCGATTTCCACAGCTATACTTCTTTTTTCGTGCATTGTGCCAAAAATTTAATTGTATCTTTTTATTTTTTAATACTCAGAGTCGATACTCATGGAGGATCTCGAGCATAGAATGGATGAGGACACTACATAAAACAAACAGCAGAAGGAGAGGTGTAAACATACAATAGCGGGGATGAGTGACAAAATAGAGAGACATCGAATGTAAGGGATGTGAGGAAGAATGAGGAGTTCAATGGGGATGGACAAGATGGATACAGCAGCAAACAATCAGGAAGGAAAACGGGAAATGTAGAAACAGGTTGGTTTGGGAGCGTTCACGGGGGTAGAAAAGATCATGGTTTTGGATGGGAGATGATCTGAGATGATGATGAACAGCTGTCTTGAAAACCTGGAGAGAAGAATGAGAATGAAAATAATGTGGAAGTTAGAACCACAGGCTGGGAAAAAGAGGAAGAATGAGTGGAGGTGAGCAGTCATTCTGGATTTTGGGAGTTTCACCAGATGGGGGTGCTGGTGGACTGTGTGTGTCCTTCAGAAACCTGGGGGAGGGGGGTCGAGGGGGCACACAAAATCAAGGAAAGAGCAGAGAGTTCAAGACCAGAAAGGGGGCAGTGGAAGACAGAGTGTCGACAGACCTGTCTCTGATATGAAAGTGTTGGGCCCATTGACTCAGCTTCACCACAGGAGATTCTAATGATGTTGAAAGCCTTGGTTTCCATTGCGTCAAACTAAGCAAACTATGAGGCAAGTGCACCCGCCTAGAGGGAATAGCGGTAGTCCATCAAGCTGCTGATGAAGGCCTTGCATGTGAATAGGAGTTCAAATGTGGCAAGGAAGGATGGCAGAAAGTGGAGTCATCAGCAAATAGATAAAAAGGATTTTCCAGAGAGTTAGAGATTGTTGATGAAGATCCTGAATAGGACTGGCTGGGCTCAGAACACTGCCTTGGGGGACTGCAGTCTTAGCAGGGAGAGGAGATGAAAATATTCCGTGCCACGTGTTTGCTACGGGAATGGAGGAAGTCAGTAAGCCATGTGTGGTGTTGTCTTTGGATATTATAGGCAGAGTTTTGAGAGCAAGGTGGGATGCCAGACTGTATCGAATGCCTGAGATATGTCTATATAGAGGCAGTCCTGATCTCATGTCTGACATTCAGGGCCTCCATCCATTGTTGGGAGAGCAGAAGCAGGAAGCAGCATGTCTTAAGTAAAAACAAGGACAAATGTGTCCAAGAGGAACATCCTAAAGGTTTTGCCTTCACCAGATGAAGATGAAGAAGAAGAAGAAGAACAACAACAACAACAACTTCCGATATTTCGTCACATGCCTTGATGGAGCCAATAGGGAGACCCGTCATGGAGGCTCCTGTTCATGACGAGAAAATCGTGTATTTACAAAATTACAACACATTAAATGGAATAATCTTTAAATAGTAACGTGAACTTTTCGAAACTTTAAAGCAAATGTCCGAATATATTTAAAAGTTCATGATAGACGCTCTCAAAAGGCACCCTCAATGCGAGGATGTGTACAGGTGTTTAGTATTTAAGGAGATCCGGATCCTGTATATAAAAGAGCTGTGTCGTAAAGGTTTTGTCTTCAGAAGAAGAAGAAGAAGAAGAAGAAGAAGAAGAAGAAGAAGAAGAAGAAGAAGAAGAAGAAGAAGAAGAAGAAGAAGAAGAAGAAGAAGAAGAAGAAGAAGAAGAAGAAGAAGAAGAAGAAGAAGAAGAAGAAGAAGAAGAAGAAGAACAACAACGCGGAGCTCTCTTAGAGCCAGCGTTCGCTACGCAAGGCGTGCCTAGAAAAAAATTGCTAAAAAAACAAACAAAATAATTTCCGGGGTAAAATTGTTTTGAAAATTCGGGGGGAGGGGAGGGAAGGGATAAATGTCATGAGCATAGTCTGAATTTTCATTAACCCCCCTCGTCACTGGTGGCTGAATGAATATCACAGACTTTTCATTCTGATTAATTCTGTGAAAACACCACTATATATTGTTGTAAAGTTGATATTAGAATGCATAATAACGAGGGAAAGTTGTAGCCAATCACCTTCCATTCCTGGGATTCTCACATTGCTTCATTGTACCACTCACTCATATGGACCATGCACTTGTTTATTGTGAGTGCCAATTTCACACAGGTGGAAGAGGAAGAACTCACCTGGAGAGATCGCTTGTCAAGCTGCATTATCAACCTCTCTTCAATAATATTTATGGTATTATAACACTGACATCATTATAACAATTTTTTTTTTCAAATTTATGCGATAAAAGATCGGATTAAGAAGGAACTTGTCGTTTTGGTGAAAACGGAAACTGGAACAACGAATGTCCTGAAATGATGGACAATGTAGCCGATGGTTGTCGTCAAAAGAAAGATGAAGTTATAGTTTACGAGTTGAGTAATTGCTTGACTTCTGATAAAACATTCAAATATGCATGGAAGTCCTCATTATGATCTCCAAACAAAAAGCAAGTCCCGCAAAACTCCTGTTCGCTCCACATTTCAGCGGATTATTGATTTGATCTGGATAAGCAATTGTGGTATTTGGAGATCTGTTGTAATGAAACTGTCCACGTTATTGTTTTACAAGATTAATAAAATTTTGTGAATCTTCTCAGGTGGCCCTCACTTTTGCCATCGTTTTTGCTCTCATCGTATACCGGGTCTCAGTTGCTGCAGCACTTTCTGTGAGCCCTGACCCCAGCCTCCGGTTCAACAACCGCTTCATTGTCACGTCTACGGCCGTTCTCATCAACCTCATCCTCATCCTTATCCTTGATGAGATATATGGCTTCGTTGCCCACTGGCTCACTGTCGTAGGTATGATCTTCGATCACTACGGTTACCGGGTACAAGCACTGATACTGGTAATATAATGTACCATGTTATGTAAAGGTTATTTATCAAGATCTAATGGATGTAGTGATCACTAAGTTTGTGACTGACATGAACAATACTGTGATTTTCTACTCATTCCTAAACAATAAAAGTAATAAAACATTTTACCTGAAAAATTGTGTTCATAGAGGTCCCCAAAACCGAACAAGAGTTTGAAGAGAGGTTCATCTTTAAATCCTTCATGTTGAAATTTGTGAACGCTTACACTACCATCTTCTACGTTGCATTCCTCAAAGGAAGGTAATGTGTTATATGTTGTTGTTATTTGTTCTGCAATTATTAAATGTGCAATTATTTTGTCATTTGATCTAAGACTCTTGGAGGACCTCCTACATAAATCAAAGGCAGGATAATGACACCAGGAGACATCAATGTATGTTTTTTTTTTACATGAATCACTCTGACATCAATAGATGATGGACATATCAACTCAGTATAAGGGATTTGAATCTGTGAATTGAAGTGCTCAGATGGGAATGCCAAACACGCCAACTCAGTTTAGAGGTAACATATCATTGTCATCGTCATCATCATCACCTTCACTTTAGAGGTCATGAGGTCTGTTTGTTTTTGGGCTCAATCCCCATTGCATGCAAATCCGATGAAAAGGCAGTCACTTGGTGGAGTGCAGGTACAGGGCACTCCATTGAGTCATGAAGTGTGCCTTCCTTTCAGAAGGGACATAAGCTGGCTATCCCATTTGATGGCACTCACATGTGGATATAAAAGCTACATGTTAGGCCTTTCGGCATATACTCTGACCAATTTATTCAATAAGGACAAACTTGACTATCTTGGCAGTTCGAAGCCTTCCTGGTCTTTAACCACTTTCATGGCCTCATAATGCTGAATGAATACTCATTCTGCAATGGGAGCTCAAATAATAATAATAATAATAATAATAATTATTATTATAGTATGATAATTCGGCCGAGGCTGGATTAAGTGAGGTCGAGGCCATTTATTCCTGATACGTGAAATTCCTTGCAATTTATGCCAACAGAAAATACTTTTTGGAATGCCAGCCACATTTTCTATCCAATCATCATGTAACTTTGGTCATACAAAATTCCATGGGAAGGCGCTCCTATGTTGAATGTTTCACGTCAAACGCTCAAGTGGTTGGAGGGAAAATTAATTTAAAACTGAATAAAAAGTGAGGGCAGAAGAAAAAAAGTGAGGACCTTGGCCGAAGTTCCACAACATGGTCAAGGATGGTTGATGATGCCTATTACTAGTAATAAATAGTGTAAGCATAACATATGATCATAATTGGAACAATGTTATAATATAAAATACAAAAGGATGAAGTACATTACAATGACATGATTAGTCCCCCTGAAGGGATACGAGAGTATTGCAATGGTGTGTGTGTGTGTGTGTGTGTGTGTGTGTGTGTGTGTGTGTGTGTGTGTGTGTGTGTGTGTGTGTGTGTGTGTGTGTGTGTGTGTGTGTGTGTGTGTGTGTGTGTGTGTGTGTGTGTGTGTGCTCGTGTGTCCACGTCTATATATTTCGCTTTCTGCAAAAATGTTTTTCTCTAAACATATATTTAAATAAAATATATATTACAAAAAATATATATATATTTAAAAATGTTTTTCTCTGCAACCACTTGTCCGATAGATGTGAAACTTTAAATATCGGAGGGACTCGCCATGGAGGATATTTTATTGATAACTCGCAAATACAACCCGTCGCTTCGCTGACGGGGGGGGTGAGGGGAGGGTATTCGCTGACGGGGGGGGGGTATTGAGGTGGGGGTTGAGAGCAAAGGGAGGGGAGAGAGAGGAGGCAGGAGCGAGGGGAAGCAAGGAAGGGTGGAAGAGCAGGGAAGGGGGGGGGGGAAGGTGGGGAGAGCTATGCCTCACCAAATGTTGCTATACTGTGGGAGGGAGGGATGTGAGGAGGGGTGAGAGAGAGAGAGAGAGAGAGAGAGAGAGAGAGAGAGAGAGAGAGAGAGAGAGAGAGAGAGAGAGAGAGAGAGAGAGAGAGAGAGAGAGAGAGAGGAGAGAGAGAGGAGAGAGAGAGGAGAGAGAAATATGAAAAAAAGAAGAGAAAAAGGTGAGGGGTGGAGGTAGGGTTAGTAAATATAATGATATGTTTTGTTTAATGATCAACCACACATGCAAAAACAAACTCATGTCAAAACAGCTGTACAAGCAACACAACATAGTTTATAACGTAATCTACTGGCACATCTGCAAAACGTTGATGACCCAGTTCCAGAAAATTTGTGGTAACATGAACCAAAAGTAATCACTGAAAACATGGAAGAACCTACCGCTCATGTACGACCAAATTATCCCATCGAGCGTGAACATCAATAACAAAGCACTGCGAACAGATGTAATGCTTCGGTACAAAAAATCATAAGAAGGCATAACTGATCGAGTAGTTAATACCAGTGATTTTGCACTAAACAATCCAGAAATCAAGAAAATGACCAAACACCAAGAACTCAAGAATGAAGTGAGATGATCATGGAACCTGAAGAATGACAAAGTTGTAGCAGTGATAGCTGGACCTACAGGAATGATGAAAAGAACTTCACAGAGATATTAAACACAGGGGCAATACCCCTGGGTGCTCACTTTGTAGTGGCTGGATAAGATAACCAGGCAACCACTGGTCGGCAAGGATGCCCCACAAAATATATATCACGGAGAAGAAAGTAAATACCAATGGATTTTTTTTTTTAATGCCATGAACAAAACTTGGTGCATCACGAGTGGTGAAGATTGTGGTCAAGTTTCATCGGAATTGCATGTGTAGCTTCTGAGAAGAAAGCAAATGCATATTTTGGGGGGCAACTCCCCTCTCCCCATAGACCCTCCTAGACCCCATTTTTTTTGTCGTGAACAAAATTTAGTACATCACAGGTGGTGTAGATGGTGGTCAAGTTTCGTCGGAATTGTGTGCATCATTTGAGAAGAAAGCAAATACCTCTTTGGGGAGGTAACCCCTCCCCCCCATAAACTCCCTCTGTCGACCCCTTCAGACCCTGTTTTTTAATTAATGTCATCACAGGTGATGAAGGTTGTAGTCAAATTTCATTGAAATCCTATGTGTAGTTTCTGAGAAGAAGTTGCAAGTATCTGTGGATGGACGACGTGCCATCCCACAAGTTCCCCGGAACTACTTTACAGGTGAGCTAAAAACCATCCCTGGGAAGATTATAACAAACGAACTACAGTTGGAATCTCTCCGGGGCTCAGTGACGATCCCAAAGAGAGCCCTCGGCACAAAACTTTGAGAACAGAAAACTTCACAGCTTGGTCCATGAATCGTGACCCCTTACCGAAATGAAGGTGGATACTTTGAGCGCACCCTGGGAGGACTCCATTCCACATTCTGAAACTCGCACATGTAAATACAAATCGACGACACACGCACGCACGCACGCACGCACACTGTGAGACCTGTTCAGTCTCTTTCACATTCTGATGAACCCCACCTACATGTAGACATTGCAGGCAACAACTTCATCTCCCACATATGTGTACACACACACACACACACACACACACACACACACACACACACACACACGCACACACACACACACACACACACACACACACACACACACACACACACACACACACACACACATTGCCTTTTATTAGTAGAGATAGATTAACTCTGATGGCAGCCATCGTGGACTGCAGGAAAACAATTGGACATCTTTTTCTCCAAAGCTGCTCAACGAAAAAATTTAAACTCGTCATATTGTTCTCAACTCCCCTTGGGATATATCGGGTAATAACGATGACGTCACCAGTGAATGGGGTATTCTATCAATAATTAGTTGAATCTGAATTCTTATCCGAAAAATCTGAAACTTCATATATATGATCTACGACCCAATGTGAGCGAATTTATGATGTCATCAGTCACGTGGTCTGGTGGCCATTTTGGATTGAAAATAATAACGTAAGAAAATCTTCTTCTCCAGAACCACTTAACAGATCGATGCAAAACTTCATACATTTGATCAACTTGCCATGTGGAATTATATAGTTTGAAATTTATTTCATCTTCACCTTCATTGACGTAATTTAGCCTCAATATGCACAAGTGGTTGTTAAATATCCGAATAATTAATCAATAATTATCAATAAAGCTATGGATAATGGCAATGTCTGTGACATAATAGGATGAATGGATGATGCGGGTATCTGGAACATCATATCAGAGGGTCATAATAGTGGTGTGTCCAGTTAACAATGGTATTTTTGTTCAGAATGAGCATGCGAGGTGAGACTATACGCTCTACTGAGCGCCGTTCTAGTTATTGTATGTAATTGCAAGCAATATATTTCACAAAATTTTTGAGTAATAGATTTGTTTTACAGAATTACTGGTCGGCCTGGAAGATATCTTTATATATTTGGCCAGACACGGATGGAGGAGGTAAGTTACAGATGTTTGAATACTTTATTTTCATGTTTCTGTATGAAGCGATAATAACACTTTGACTCCTCTTTTCATGCATCCAGCTCAAATTAATACGTTGTTTTTATTTCAAACATACATCATGACTGTTGTTGTAGCTTAAACAATGGTAAAATTTACATGGGCACCATAGTAAGGAAAAACGAATGGCTTTAAATTGAACAGACATTTAACAACAACAAAAAAATAACATGGAGAACAGAATGGATCATCCCATGTGTTGGGTAGAGGTTTGCATTGTATCCTCGGGTAGAATTGCAAGTTTTGATGGATCGAGGAAATGTGTTCAGCAGGACGGAGAAAAAGAGGGACTAATGGGCAGATGACCAATGAATGGGTTGGTCAGTGAGAATGAGCAGCCTTGGTGAGACGGAAAGGATGTATCAAAGACACCGTGTGGTGAGGAATACCTGAGGAGTGGCAGAAGAAATGAAAACGAAAAACTAAATCAACTTACCGCACTTATGTACATGAAAAGGGGGAGACTGTGTCGAGGAAATGGCAGGTGCCTGATGAGCGATGCATGGCATGGCAGTGATGAGCAACCTGAAGGAAGGAGAAAGAATGGTGTGAATAGAAATAAAGGAGGGGAATGAGACAGAAAGCAAAGAGGAAGGGAGATTTGAGATGATGAAGCAATGAGAGGTGTACTTATATACCGTAACTAAGGTGTTTTTGTTAGTGCATATAAGTGCATTGCGGGAGAAATTAGCAAAAAGAGCAACAATTTGTGCATGGAAGCTGCATTGTGGTCATGAACATCCATTGTTTCCTTCAAGTTTAAATCGATAACCACTTGTGGTTTGGCTTTGAGTGAGTATTTTTTGATTACTGGTGTGGTTTGTTACTGAGTGATATGCTGAGGATTAAGTTCAGATTGAGTGATGGAGGTAATAAAATCTTCCATTGGAGAAATCATATGTGGAAGAAGCAAATAAGTTGTGTGTGTGTGTGTGTGTGTGTGTGTGTTGTAGTAGTAGTAGTAGAAATAGTAGTAGTAGTTGTTAGTGCAAGCACAAAACACTAAACACAAATGGTTTTATGGTTGGAGGAGATAGAGAAACTTGTAAAAAGGAGAGTTGTTGATTTTGACAATGAAAGTTTGAATCCATAATCTGAAAGTAATTTTAAACAATCTGGAGGCACGTGATCACTTGGAACAGCTTAAAACACATTTTATTATTATTCTGGACAAGGCAAGTAATAATGTGGTATTTGTATGTAAAATATTGTATATTCAAACTATTTTGGAAGAATTTGGCTTGTGGAGTGGACCTTCTAAGACCTACAAAAAAAGTCATGATAATATAGACGATACAGCAATTTTCAGGAACAACACTCAGTAGAGTGTATACCACCACCAGGCTGAACAATTTACGTTTTGTATCCCACCATTGGCCGGATCTGGATCTGGACCTTAACCAAAATCGAATTGGCTTGTTATCATCACCCAACCAACTCATCCACCGAGTTTTGTCATAACTCGTCCACAACTTTTTGAAATATCATGCTATATATCGTTTTGGCCCCATCGCTCAATGGTGAAGAGGAGGAGGAGGAGGAGGAGGAGAGGAGATTGGAACCCTACTCTGTGCAGAGCGTTGGTGCTGCTTAAGCAGTCTCCTTGGCGATTGGGGACAATCCTGGACGGGTCACCACTCCATCACAGTATACCAGCATGCTGGCACTCATTTTGCCGACCTCGGAAGAATGACAGGGCGAGTTAACCCCACCTGGTATTAATTCAACTGCTGAGCAGGATTTGAACTCAGAACCCAAGGATCCAAACCCCACCACCCAAACTATTAAGCCAACACCAGGCATAATGGTGAAGATTCACTTAAGAAATTAAGAAATTCTCGTATCCGGATTTGGATCTTCGTCAAAATCGAATCATTTTATCCTTGTCAAAGACACAACCTGTCCACCAAAGTTCGTCCAAATCCGTCCATAAATTTTTGAGATATTGTGTTATATATCGTTTTTAGCCCGATCACTCAATGGTGAAGAACCACTGTAAAAATTCTCGGATCTGAATCCAGTTCCGGATCTTCAACAAAGTCGAATCAATTCGTACTTGTCACACACCCAACCTGTCCACCAAGTTTCGTCTGAATCCGTCCACAACGTTTTGAGATATCGTGCTCACAGACAGACAAACAAACAAGAAAGGCATTTGGCAGAGCACGATACTTGTGAAATCCCTCAAACAAATTTGACCATAAAAAAATAATAATTGGTGGTTAAATTCAGTGACCTGATATGCAAATCCTCTTCAAATTTCAACTCAATCAGATGAAAATTGATGATTTTAGAAATTCACCCAAGTTCATGACCTTTGGCCTCTTGACTTTTTGGCCTACGTTGACCCCAAAAGTAATGGGTGGTTGAATTCAGTGATCTGATATGCAAATCCTGTGCAAAATTTCAACTCAATCAGATGAAAATTGATGATTTTAAAAATTCACCCAAGTTCATGACCTTTGGCCTCTTGACTTTTTGGCCTACGTTGACCCCAAAAGTAATGGGTGGTTGAATTCAGTGACCTGATATGCAAATCCTCTTCAAATTTCAACTCAATCAGATGGAAATTTAGGATTTTCGAAATTCACCCAAGTTCATGACCTTTGGCCTCTTGACTTTTTGGCCTACGTTGACCCCAAAAGTAATGGGTGGTTGAATTCAGTGATCTGATATGCAAATCCTGTGCAAAATTTCAACTCGATCAGATGAAAATTGATGATTTTAGAAATTCACCCAAGTTCATGACCTTTGGCCTCTTGACTTTTTGGTCTACGTTGACCCCAAAAGTAATGGGTGGTTGAATTCAGTGACCTGATATGCAAATCCTGTGCAAAATTTCAACTCGATCAGATGAAAATTGATGATTTTAGAAATTTGACAAAGTTCTTGACCTTTGGTCCATGTTGACATTTTGACCTCAAAATCAATAGGCTTCTTGTTTTTGACGAACTCCACCATTCTGTGAGGTTTCATGAAGATCGGTAGGAAATTGTGACCTGTCGGCGATTGACGTACAACAGACAAACAGACAAACAGACAGAATCACAGACCAGACCAACCAATGTACTTGCAAATCTTCGATTTCACTGATTAACAAACAGAAAGTCAGACAGGGGTGAAAACATAACCTCCGCCCACCTTCGATGGAGGTCATGTCACGCAAACGTGTGAAGGCTCTTCGTTCCGGATAAATACCATAAATTACCATTCATTTACTGGATTCCTAAAAGGAACAAAAATCCTCATAAGACGAGGTTCATCATTGCAGGTAGTGAATGGTTTGAACCATTTATCACACAGTCTGACAGGTGGTTGTGGTGGGACGTGATGGAGAACAGAATGTTACGTCTGGTGGTGAGTTATTGTGATCACCTTAATGAGGTCGTGTTGGTCTGGATCATTTAGTGTGGACAACGAATTTAGTGGCGTGGCCTCTCTTGTTTGTATGGTTGGTGATGGGTGGACCAGGCTGTGTCTTTGGCGTTGAAGTCCTCTCCAATGATGGTAGTCGGGAGAGAGCAGAGGTCCTGTAGTTGTGGTAGTTATTTAGTTCTGCTACAGTGAGTGAGTGTGTTTGGTTGGATGTTTATGATGATTGTGTGTTCTTTGTTTACACCTTTTTATTTTTTAAAGTTTGAAGTTCGACTGTGTTGTCTGCTCGTAGAAGTGCTTTTCTTTTATGTCGTGAGTGATATCTGTGCATCATCTAATTAACTTGAGTTTGTATGTGACGAGACCTCCACCTCTAGCGTCCGGTCTGTCTGTGCGTATCGATGTATAGTTGGGGTTGGTCGGTGGTTTGTTTTTTCTGGTGTGATGTGGTTTCTTGTGTGATGGCTATGTGAATGGTGTTTGTGAGAGGTGAAGTGTTTAAGTTGCATGGCCTTGCTGTCACTGATGAAGCCGTTTGTGTTGTATTGGAGGGTATTAAAGTTATGTGTGCGTTTTGGGGGTTGAAGTGGTTGGTTGTGTGCAGGTGGTGGTGCTGTATGAGGTGGAAGTGATGAGGCTGGTGGTAATGTGTTTGGAACTTGTGTTGGTGTGTCATTGTTTTGGGCTGAGCTTGGATTCAGCCAAAATCTGCAGCCGCAGGTCCAAGTATGTGTGTGGTCTGATTGTTTACTGAGAGTGGTACAGGCAAGATGGAACCATCCACCACACCTTGTGAAGTGAGACGGAAACCCCTCTTACCCTGTTGCTCGTGATGCGAGTTTTACATGTTGGGCAAATGTATATTGTGTTTGGTCCTGGGTTAGTTTCTATGTCTCCGGCTAGAAAGAGGAGAACGGGGAGGACTGTCAGAGGGAGGTAATTCCCCAATGAGGAAAAAAAAACTTTGTTGCGGATATGTGATGCGTGTATGAGTGTGATGTGTGGAGTGGACCGATCCATGGGGGACCGATCATCACTCTGGCCATGATGCATCTGGGCAGCAGGGAAGAGTGTAGAAGATTCCCACCCCTCTCATCTTGCATTGGGGGGGGGGGGTACAACCATAATGAAAAGGAATTCCCTGTTGCTGTTTCTTAAACAGATAAGAGCACAATGATACCTAAAAACTATACTTCCACATATTTTTTTATCGATTCTAATGAAGCCTTTTGTCATGCAGTGTGCACCGGGCGGTTGTCTCATCGAGCTTTGTATACAACTGAGTTTCATAATGCTGGGAAAGCAACTCATCCAGAACAACATCTTCGAGATTGGCATTCCGTACGTATTCATTTTTCACACAGATCTCAGCCTCTTAAGCAGCGACACACTTGCGATGGAAGGTGATAGACGGACGGTCCTTTCAAAAGGTTGTATGAAAAAGATACTCACATTCGTCCAAGAAACCCAATAAGATGAGCGGTGTTAATCTATGGAAAAAAACATACATTTATATATTTCCTTTCAAATTATATGTAGTGTGTGTATATATTGTATATAGTACATATTGGGAGGGATAGTTAATACTTTGTTGGAGGAGAGGTTGATGACTTTCGTGGGGGAGGCGGAGGGGTGTTGATGAGTTGTGTTTGGGGGGAAGGTGGGGGAGGTTGAAGAGGTGGGGTTTGGGAGGGGGGAAATTGATGACTTGGGGTTTGTGAGGGGGGGGGGAGTTGAGGACTTAAAGTCACATTTTACATTGTGTGGATGTTTCGTGGGTACCTGCTACTGTTATTATTATTATTGTTATCTCCACCACCAAAGGTGAAGGAGGTTATGTTTTCACTCCTTTCTGTCTGTTTGTTTGTGTACAGGATATCTCAAAAAGTTGTGGACGGATCCGGATGAAATTTTGTGGACAGGTTTGGGGTATGACAAGGACGAACTGATTAGATTTTGGTGAAGATCAGGATCCGGATCCGACTACTAGAATTTTTTTAAAGTGATTCTTCACCATTGAGAGGTGGGGTCAAAAACGATATATAGCACGATATGTCAAAAAGTTGTGGACGGATTCGGAAGAAACTTGGTGGACAAGGAAGAATTCATTCGATTTTGGTGACGATCCGAATCTGGATCTGGGTACGAGAATTATTTAATTTTTAAAGTGATTCTTCACCTTTGAGAGATAGGGCCAAAACGATGTAGTACTGTATAGCACGATACTTCAAAAATGTATTGGGCCCGATATGTTGCCGTGGATCAGGCATTACGTGGCAGAGGCATGCGCTCCACTGAGTGTCCTTCTTGTCTATTATTAGGGTACCCTGTGAGTACAGGGTACCCTATTGTTTTCCTTCTGTTTATTATTATTATTATTACGCATTATTATTATTATTATTATTTTTCCGCCGGCATTTTGCACCCTTTTTCGCTTTAAAAATCATTTTCTCTGGAACACTAAGTCCGATCGACAGAAAATTTTCACCATAGTATGTATCTTTTTTGATAGCACAATCACGTTATAATTATGACGTCATTGGTCACGTGGTACGGTCGCCATCTTGAAAAAAGCGATAAACTTTGGACATCTGTATCTCGGAAACCGTGCAATGGAAAATTTTTTCGTTTGATACATTTTACTAAGCTCCCTATGGGGAACACGTGTGATTTTTCGTGACGTCATAGGTGAAGCGATATACCGGTGAAAATTCGTCAAGTAGAACGCCATATAGGAAAAATCTGAAAAATTCTGAGCGTCATCTACACCAAAATTCATCGTCAAAAATGTTTTTTTTTGACGTCATCGATGACGTAATTCGGCCGCCATCTTGTTTTTTAGTGTTTTTTTAAAAAAATCTTCTTCTCCAGAACGGCTGTGCAGATTGCGGCGAAACTTAACACGCACATTCTCCCTGAGGTCCTCTTTCAAGTTTGTTAATTTGTTGTTGATACGTCACATGGTTTGGCGGCCATCTTGAAAAAACCCTAAAACCTTCAAACATCTTCTTCTCCAGAAGCGCTGGTCCAATGAAGGCGAGATTTCAGAACTATATTCGTGAAATGCATGCGATACAAGTTTGTTAATTTCGAAGTGATAGGTCACGTGGTTTGGCCGCCATGTTGGATTTAAGAAAAATATTAAATAATGTTTTCTCTGGAATTTCAGAAGCCATCGAAGCGAAAATTTGCAAGTGCCTTCCTCCCTCAGGTCTGCATACATGGTAAAAAAATTTTACCTCAGAAGTCACATGGTTTGGCGGCCATCTTGGATAGAAAAATAGACCTTATCCGATTTACACGAAACTTCACATAGTTGTTCGGGTCGACGAGGGAAAGCAGAATTTAAATTTATGATATCATAGGTCACAAGGTTCGGCAGCCATCTTGGATTGAAAATGAATAAATTTTAAAAATCTTCTTCTCCAGAAGGGCAAGACAGATGAAGACGAAACTTCACACATATATTCCCCATGAGGTCCTTTCTCAAGTTTGTTAATTTGTTCTTGATCGGTCACATGGTTTGGCGGCCATCTTGAAAAACCCGAAAACCTTCAAACATCTTCTTCTCCAGAAGCGTTGGCCCAATGAAGGGGAGATTTCAGAACTATATTCGGGACAGGAAGGCGATATAAGTTTGTTAATTTCGAATTGATAAGTCACATGGTTTGGCCGCCATCTTGGATTTAAGAAAAATATTAAATAATGTTTTCTCTGGAACCGCTTAACCTAACGAATCGAAAGTTTGCAATTATCATCTACCGTCGTGTATACACGCGTGGTAAAAATTATGATGTCACACATCACATGGTTTGGCGGCCATCTTGGATAGAAAAACGCACCTTTACCGATTAACACGAAACTTCATAAACGTGTTCCAATACCCAGTAGGAAGCAGAATCTAAATTTGTGATGTCATAGGTCACATGGTTCGTCAGCCATCTTGGATTGAAAATGAATAAATTTTTAAAATCTTCTTCTCCAGAAAGGCAAGACAGATTAAGCCGAAACTTCACACATATATTCCCCATGAGGTCCTTTCTCAACTTTGTTAATTTGTTCTTGATTGGTCACATGGTTTGGCGGCCATCTTGAATTTACCTTAAAACCTTCAAACATCTTCTTCTCCAGAACACCTGATCTGATCAAGGGGAAACTTCACACCCCTATTGCACATGAGTAGGGAATACAAGTTTGTTAATTTCTAATTGATAGGTCACATGGTTTGGCAGCCATGTTGAATTTAAGAAAAATATTAAATAATGTTTTCTCTGGAACTGCTTAACCTATCGAAGCGAAAATTTGCGTCTGTCATCGTCCATGATATCTGCATACATGGTAAAAATTATGAGGTCACAAGTCACATGGTTTGGCCGCCATCTTAGATTGAAGGATAAATATTAATTCATGTTTACTCTGGAACCACTACTTCTATATATGCGAAACTTCATATTTATAATTTAGGCTACATGTGAAACAAAAGTTTAAAATTTCAACCTGATCGGCCGTGTGGTTTGGCAGCCAGAATTATTTAATTATTTGAATCTGGTCGCCAGTAATAACGAAATTGAACGTTTTGTGCTGCCTGGTTCGTAACTCGTCTGTTCCGCGCCGTCTCGAAGCAGGCCTGTGTTTGTATCACCATTAAATAATGTTTTCTCTGGCACCGCTTATCCTATCAATGCAAAACTTTGCGACTGATTTAAGTCTCATGTTGTATCAGTTGTGTCAAAGGCGGACACTTCTGGGTACCCGGTCATCACTGCCAGCAGTTATAAAGTGGCAGTTCTAGTTATTATTGTTATTATTATTATTATTATTATTATTATTATTATTATCATCATTACATGAGTTCCCTTCCAAGGAAATTCATTGCAGGAGGAGGCCATTGGGCCTATTAAAGCCTGTGATATTATTATCAACTGCTGTTTGTATATATATATACCGCTTTGGAAAAAAATTAGAGACCACTGCGAAATTATCAGTTTTTCTGATTTTACAATTTATAGGTTTGTGTTTGAGTAAAATGAACATTTTTGTTTTATTATATAAACTACTGACGACATTTCTCCCAAATTCCGAATAAAAATATTGTCATTTAGAGCATTTATTTGCAGAAAATGACAACTGGTCAAAATAACAACAAAGATTCAGTGTTTTCAGACTTCAAATAATACAAACAAAACAAGTTCATATTAATTTTTAAACAACACAATACGAATGTTTTAACTTATGAAGAGTTCAGAAATCAATATTTTGTGGAATAACCCTGATTTTCAATCACAACTTTCATGTGTCCTGGCATGCTCTCCACCAGTCTTTCACATTGCTGTTGGGTGACTTTATGCCACTCCTGGCGCAAAAATTCAAGCAGCTCGGCTTTGTTTGATAGCTAGTGACCATCCCTCTTCCTCTTGATCACATTCCAGAGGTTTTCAATGGGGTTTAGGTCTGGAGATTGGGCTGGCCATGACAGGGTCTTGATCTGATTGTCCTCCATCCACACCTTGATTGACCTGGCTGTGTAGCATGGAGCATTGTCCTGCTGTAAAAAACCAATCCTCAGAGTTGGGGAACATTGTCAGAGCAGAAGGAAGCAAGTGTTCTTCCAGGACAACCTTGTACGTGGCTTGATTCATGAGTCCTTCACAAAGACAAATCTGCCCGATTCCAGCCTTGCTGAAGCACCCCCAGATAATCACCGATCCTCCACCAAATTTCACAGTGGGTGCGAGACACTGTGGCTTGTTGGCCTCTCCAGGTCTCTGTCTCACCATTAGATGACCAGGTGTTGGGCAAAGCTGAAAATTGGACTCATCAGAGAAGATGACCTTACTCCAGTCCTCTACGGTCCAATCCTTATGGTCTTTTGCAAACCTCAGCCTGGCTCTTCTTTGCTTCTCATTGATGAAGGGCTTTTTTCTAGCTTTGCACGACTTCAGCCCTGCCCCGAGGAGCCTGTTTCGAACCGTCCTCGCCGTGCACTTCACCCCAGCTGCCATTTGCCATTCTTTTTGTATATCACTTGATGTCATCCTACAGTTGTTGAGTGACATTCGAATGAGTTGGCGGTCATCCCGGTCAGTGGAAAGTCGTTTTCGCCCTCTGCCAGTCTGTAGCTTTGTTGTCCCCAATGTCTGCTGGTTGACCTTGTTCTTATGAACCGCCGCCTTTGAAATTTTAAGGATGGAAGCAACGTGACGCTCACTGTATCCCTCTGCCAGTAAAGCCAGAATTGAACCCTTCTTTTCCTCACTCAAAACTTTTCTTTTCAACTTTTTTGGCATGGTCAATAGTTATTTTTTTTGATTCCAATTACTTTTGAGGTTCTACTAGCACTGTTTTGCCATCCAGCTGGTCCTATTGCAAGAGGATAGTGATGACCACAGCAGTGGTGTCTTATTTTTTTCTGGAGCTGTATATGTATATATGTATATATATATATATATATATATATATATATATATATATATATATATATATATATATATATATATATATATATATGTATGTATATATATATATATATATATATATATATATATATATATATATATATATATCCAAATACATGCCATTTTCTTCATATAACTTCTTCAATGCCCTTCATAATTGTGAAATATAAAAGGCTGATGAAGGAGATAATGAACAGGTAAGGAATAATCAGAAAAGGTTCACAAATGTAGGAATGTCTTGATAAAGGTATGGGGGAAACAATAGTGAGCCAATGAAGGACCAGATGTTGTCAGACACATACAGTCAATGCATTAATGGGTGAAAATGGGGACAAAGGAATGATGCTGAGCATAAAACGAGCAATTACATCGAGCCATGTTTAGCATATGATGGAGTACCAAGAGCAGTTGTTGAATGGATTATCAGAAGCCAATTTGTGTATAAATGGTAGTTGTCATGGTAATGTGTAAAAAAAATCAGGAACTTTTGTAAAGACCAAATTGGGATGTGCTGGTTGTTTGAAGTTACACCGTGATCCATTTTAAGTCCTCCACTGTTTGTAAATGTATGGAAGAATTGATGAAGAATCAAACGTTGGAATTCCCATACAAGTTATTGTATATTGATAACCTAGTAATGAATGCTGATAACCTAGTATTGAATGCTGAAAGTGAAAGTGAAGCAAAAGAGTTGTTTGAAAAAAAATGGAAAAGTGTAATAGAGAATAAGTTTATACTCATCAACATTAATAAAATGAAGATTGTGGGAGAGGCAAAGGAGAAAGGAAAGAAATCTGACAATGGCCTTGTTCAAGATGTGAAAAGTCTATTTGGATGGAATTCAATTCAATGTTGGCAGTGTTATTGATGGTGTCACAATAGGTATAGTAGGTAATAGGTGGGGTTTTCATTTGTAAAATATATTGTTTTTTTACAATATAGTAATAGTAATGCTTGTAACAATAGAAAAATATATCATATTACACAGAAGGAGCACACAAGCAAGAATAATCGCAGCCACAATGGCAATAGCAGTAACAACAACTACAACACATGTTTTTATTAAAGATCCTTCTTCGTGTGTTTTACTTAATTTACATCCTCACTGAGACTCACAGATAGACATGCAATATGTTTGTGAAGTACAACATGCTGTCTTTTGATTAAATGCATCAACAAAGTGGTGGGTAGGCACGGCGAGTCTCTCCAGAAGCAGCAGAGGTGTAAAATATATGTATTCAAAGCTTCTGGATCCTGAGCTAGTTTTCAGATAACTCACATGTTTTAATGGATTAGTGAGTCTCAGATGGCTCACTAATGAATTTCATCGGAAAGCATAATTTGTTGGTCTGCTCTATATATGATATCATTGCACAACTTAGGTTGGGTCATAAAATTCTTCCAATAAAACAATGGTTGCTCGAGCCACCTGACTAAGTTTAAAGTGCAGAACAGGATACCTCACTGTGTAGGTTTGATACCATTAACCTGCAAAGACCTATTAACTGGGAATTCATGTGTCGACTCCATTGGAAACCATTTTGAAACTTTCATTCTAACTTTTATTGTTTTGCCTTATAGGAAGCTGAAAAAGTTGTGTCGAAGCATTAAAGCATCTGATAAGAGGAGTGGAAGGGCAGCAACATCGGTGGCCCAGGGCAATAAGGGTCGGCAGATGTTCTGGGAGAGAGACCATGAGCTAGAACCATTTGCTGGCCTTACACCAGAGTACATGGAAATGAGTAAGTTGGTTGCAGAACTTTATTGTAATTGACATTTTTGCTTTCTGCTGATGCTTTTGCTGAAATGCAAGATTTTTATCATCTAATATATAAATCTCATTCTAACCACTGGCTCACTGACTCACTGACTGATATTAAAATTTGGTACCTTTCGGGTGAGGTAGAAAGCTGAAATTTTGCGTGCTGACAGACATCAAAACCAATATACCGGGAAAAATCACGCAACTGTTGGAAAGTATCTGTAAATGAAAATATAATGAAATGAAAATAAATGGAAAAATGCAAGTGAGCGACCCGAGACAATGGAGAAGCAGGGTAATTTTGTGTGCCGATGGACATCAAAGCCAATAGACCAGGGGAAAAAAAATCACAGAACCAATGGAAAGCATCCGAAAATGAAAATATAAATAAATGGGGAAAAAAATGAATATAAAAAAATGAAAAATCAAATACAGGTGAGCGACCCGAGACAATGGGGAAGCACAGTTCGTTATTGCTTTCAATGTGTGAGCATACTTATCATTTCAAATTGTTCATCTGTCCATGAAAAGGTTCAGTTTGTAACTCATTATCTGTCATCCGTTTTATGACCCTTGCCGAAGGAGAGCGTATTGTATTTGAGTCTGTCTGTTTGTTTGTTTGTCCGCACAGAGCTTTTCTGTTTTTATCTGCAACCGCTTGGCGGATCGAGACGAAATTTTCACCACTGGTGCGTCTGCTCATGTAAAATGTTTTAATGATAATTACGACATCATAAGTCATATGGTGTGGCAGCCATATTGGAAAAACATAAAAACTTTGGACCTCTGTATCTTTGAAACCGCACCAAGGAAAAAATTTAAGCTTGGCACATAGCAACTACTCCTCTTTGAGAATGAGTGTGATTTTTTTTATGACATCACAGGTGCTTTCATTATGACGTCATAATTGCGTATGTGGAACGCTACATCCGATCAGTATAAAAAAATTGAGGGTCATCTAGGGATAAAATGGTCCACAAATTTTTTTTAATGACATAATCAGTTATGTGATTTGGTTGCCATATTGCTTTTTTTTTTAACCTTCAAAAATCTTCTTCTCCGAAATGGCTGAACAGATCAAGGCGAAACTTTACACATATGACCGCCTATCGTTGATGAACAATGACATCATAGGCCACTTGGTTTGGCAGCCATATTGGATTTAAGAAAATATTAAATAATGTTTTCTCTGGAACCACTTAATCAATCGACGTGAAACTTCACAATTATGATCTAGTCGTGATACCGAATATAAGTTTTAAATTTCAACTTGATCAGAGACATGTTATGGCAGCCAGAATTATTTAATATTTTGATCTGGGGTTTTATTGTTATTTTTTTTGAATAAGGCTCACTTGGCTGTGCCTGGATGGGTTTGAGGGTAGAGGAACAGCAACTGAAATGTCAATCCTATCCAGGTTCCTCCTGATGACTTCATCTTTTCTTTTTGCTTCTTTGGGTTCCTTCGGATTACTCCAATGCAGGACTTCACCCATTTGGTCTTCCATTTTATTTGAATTGAATTAATTTTAATCCCATCCGAATTCCAAATAAATAATAATAAACGTCATTGGCCAGGGTCAGGTGTCCGATCAAAGCGGGGTCGTATCAAAGCTTTACGTCTTGGTGTCTGGTCATCACTCCCAGCAGTCACAAAGTGGCAGTTCTTATTATGTCTCATTAATTATGTAATACACCAGTACACAAACACCACACAAAAGAAGTCCTGGTGAGGGTCGGCAATCTCCGATTGCTCTTTTTCTTGTTTCCTTTGTGAGACTACTTAGCAGCTTACCACCTCAACCAAAGCTGTGCCCTAGTTTTGTGACAATCGTAGCCAATGAAGAGAGGGATATATTTGGTGCAATGCCATGTATTAACATTGATGTTTTTTTATTGTGATTTTTTTGTTGTTGCAGTCATCCAGTTTGGCTTTGTGACATTGTTTGTAGCATCCTTTCCACTGGCACCAATATTCGCTCTCTTGAACAATATCATAGAAATTCGACTTGATGGCAAGAAGTTTGTGTCAGAGTTGCGCAGGCCAACAGCGATGCAATCCAAAGATATCGGTGAGATTACACAAATATAATTCTGAGGTTCATGTCTAATCAAAGCCTAAAGTATATTTAATCAATGGAATAGTCATTTTGCTGGAAGCCTTGTAATGGCTTTAAAAAAAAACATATAATGTCTTTAATCCCCAAAGCATCGTAAACATATATTTCCTCTTATCATGCAACAACTTAACTTGTATTAGTATAGTCACGTTTGTGGGATATGGGGTTGTAATTGGTCATAGGGCCTGAACCACTATTCATAGTCACGTAGTCTTAGGGTTCAGTTTTGAGCCACGTGGTTTGGTTAAGTTGTCTTTTGTGTGGCTTGCCAGGCGGGCGAGCCTTGTCCATATTATACTGGATGGGGTAATACGTTTTGTACATTCGCCCCTCTTCTATGAACTGGTATAGGCCGGGCAAGTGGAAAAGGTGGTATGCATGTCTCCCTCCCACCGACCGAAGATAACTCCTCTCAGTTGTCTGTCAGCAAGTGGGAGATGGGTCTTAGACTGGAAAGGTTCATCATTGGAGAAAGCCTTTGGCCATTCATGATTGGGGAAACCCCTTGACCCTTGGGGTGGAGAGACGGCTGGTGATTGGTTAGCCTTGAGGGGGGGGGGAGAGAGACATGGCTTGTTCTGTTCTGGAGGGGTGGGGGGGGCAGTGATTGGTCAAATGAAATCTGTTGGTGGGGAGAGGGTAGCTGGCAATGAAAGCTTGTCCATGCCCCTCACTCCCTCCTTTTCTTGAGCCAATTCTTGCCTGCTCTCTCTTGGGCTCTCTTGCCTGCTCTTGCCTTCATACACTCTACTCTTCAACTCTCAAGTTCCCATGCTGGTGGGAAAGATCAAGGCTTCTTATCTTTGTATCCTCACACTGACTCTTTGGTCTACTGTCCTGCCCCACATACAAGTTCTGCAACAACCTTTTGTTCTTCATCTGGTGCTTTCCCCTCCAATGTGCCTAGTTGTGTGTGTGTGTGTGTGTGTGTTTGTGTGTGTTTGTTTGTGTGTGTGTGTGTGTGTGTGTGTTTGTTTGTGTGTGTGTTGTGTGTGTGTGTGTGTGTGTACGTGAACGTGACCATAGTTGGGTATATTTCTCTGTTGTAACTATTTTTTTAGTAATTGTTTAGTCTGTTGTGATCGAGATTTATTTCTCTGTCCTCTTTTGAAATAAATAAATAATTTATTTCTTAAAGAGATGATGTTTGCCACATAATCCCAGCTTGCTGATTGATTCCTATTGGAGGATTAAATATGTGTTTGGTAACCGGTGTGCTATCATCTTGTGTTTGGTAACTGGTGTGTAAGAACATGCATGGAATACGAATGATATCCAACCACTCGAGCATCGATTCATGAAAATTATAGATCGCTCAGTAAGTCTTGAAGTTAGCCGCCAATGTGGTCAGTCCCCACTTATGTAGTGAATATGCACCTGCGGGTGAGTGCTGTCAATGGGACAGTATGATATTATAGTTGGAGTAGAACCATGACCTTGAATCTTTCTAATCTGAAGAATATAATAGCTAGAATCTGGAAAATAGAACTGATATCCTAATAATCCTCATGAAGTTCATCTTCAGTATTGAAGATGCAATAAGTCAATAAACTTAATGATGAGCTGTTTCTCAAAAAGCTTCTTCAGATCTTTAATATGGGTAAATCAACTTTTTCCTCTGAGGGATTTCTCAACTTAGGATTTTGTTTTAGGGTGAAGTTGACCTATTTTTATTATCAATAAAGAAATGATGATAATGATAAAACAATGACAATGCACGAGCCTGAGCCCACAAACTGTAAGTGTTACTACACCTCAGCCCCCCACCACTCCCCCCCTCAAATCGGAGACATATATATATATATATATATATATATATATATATATATATATATATATACACACATAGAAATACATATGAGGGCCAGTCAATAAATAACCTTAAAATGGCGATATTAATTTGAGAATGTAATGTGTGTAGTTGTAGACAACATATGTTATATCTATGGGTTAGAGAGTCATGTTTTACCCATTTTAGATCTGGCAACATTGAGCGTATGACGTCAGTAGGGCATTTCCAAGATGGCGGCTCCCTTAGAAGCTTGCACCAGGGAGGAGCGATGCTCTGTCATCCGTTTCTTGGGAAGTGAGGATGCGAATCCCAGTGAAATCCATCGCAGAATGAAGATGCAATCTGGTGATACATGTTTATCACTGCAGCAGGTGTGTGACAGGAACAGGAAGTTTAAAAGTGGAGTGTCCAGTGTGGCAGGCACTGCTTGCTCGGGCCGGCCTCACATAGCCAACACACCAGAAATGGTTGCAGGAGTTGAGTGTGTGCTATGGGAAAACCGTCGCATTATGCTGGATGAAGTGGTCTCCGAATTGAACATTAACCATGGTTCAGTACACCATATCATTCACAACATGCTGGGGTTCTGCAAAGTGTCTGCAAGGTTGGTGCCGAGACAATTCACACCTGAACTGAAAGAACGGAGAGTGGATGCATGTGAAGAACTTCTGTGACGTTACCAAACAGAAGGTGACGCTTTCTTACAGCGTGACTGGGGATAAAAACTGGGTCCACTACTTTCAGTCAGAAACTGTGAGAGCAAGCAAAGAGTGACGCCATTCAACTTCACCAAAGCCCAAAAAAATTCCGCACACAGCCGTCCGCTGGAAAAGTGATGCTGACGCTCTTCTGGGATAACCGAGGCCCACTTGTCGAGCATTACCTGTCCAGAGGGACCACAGTCACCAGTGCATCATATTGCGACCTCCTTAAATATCATCTGAAACCAGCAATCAGATCAAAACGTCGTGGAATACTCACCACCGGTGTTTTGCTGCAGCATGACAATGCTCAGCCCCATACTGGCGACACTACAGCGACAACAATCTAGGACATGCATTTTGAGTGTTCCTTATCCACCCTACTCACCAGACCTCACCCCTTCGGATTACCACATATTTGGGCCACTTAAAGAAGCGCTTGGTGGAACCACTTTCTGATCCGACGAAGAGGTCCAAGAGGCGGTGTATGAATGCCTGCACAAGCAGCCAAAATATTTTTTTCTAGAGGAATCCAGGCCTTAAAGCCCAGTCACACCTTTACGTTTTAGCCAGCAATGGCAGCTTATCAAAATGTATGTAAAACGCTGGCTTACGTTGAACTTTTGATCTTTTTTTTTTAAAAGATTCGGACGTATTCATAACGAGTTGATCGTATGCATAACATATTAGTGATGGACACAGAACGTTTCGTTGTCTTATAGATAACTTATACCAACGAATGCTTAGCCTGTTGTCGGCGTTCATAACCTATGCCCAACGATAGTCCAACTTACGCATAGCGCGCTACATGTATCGCCGACGATCACGTGGCGTAACCTATTAAAAGGCTGCCGCAAACGATTCAAATCATAACCGCTGGAGAAATGGAAGTGTCAAGATCACAGTCACACCTTGGTGATCTTGCCAGCGTATGCCGACCTCTGAAAAAAAAGAACGCTAAAGTACGCTATCATACGTCGTAGTAAGTGGAGTACGTCTTGTAATTTTAAACGTGTTAAAAATTTTTACGATGTACTTGCCGTATGCCTCACACATTCCGCATGCGATGGGAATAAGTTGTACGCATGATATGTCAACGTTGGCACACATCGACAAAAGTTACTTGTAAGCTACTCATAAGTCGAAACACGTCGAGCTAATGTCTAGCGTACCTGAAAGTTATTTCTAACTTATGAGTAACGTAGTTTGAACCAATTCCTTACGTATTTCCAACACACATTGACGTATGTAGACGTATTTGATTGACGTCTTCCGGACGACAAAATAACTAAATTAACCTGTTTCTAACTTACATCTACCATATAATGGCGTATTGGCAGTGTTTAAGGGAATTGGTATATAAAAATGGGGTTCACACAGGAGGAACCCGTCAGTGTTCCAGACTCCATGTGTTTTTGTTTGTTTGCTTGTTTTTTCTTCAGCATGACGGTGATGTTGACACTTCGATTTCGAGTGCGGTTATGATTTTAATCGTTGAGCGGCAGCCTATTAATTATATTATATTATACCGCACTATAAATCGAAGTGTCAACATCACCGTCATACCGAAGAAAAAACAAACAAAAAAAAAAACAGGGAGTCTAGAACACTGACTCTAAACATTATCTCGACGTGTTTTGACTTATGAGTAACTTACAAGTAACGTGTGTCGACGTGTGTCAACGATCGCATAACGTACCTAAAACTTATGACCAGCGTAGCGGAACATGTGAGTCATACGCTGGCATAAGTCGTAAAATTTCAATCGTGCTAAAATTTGAGGACAACCGCAAAGTACAACGATGAAAGCCAGCGTACTACGACGTATGGCAGTGTTTTTCAGTGTGCTCTCAATGTTTCCAAAACTTACCCATAACGTATTGGACGTGCAACAGCGTTTTAGACAATTTTTTTTTAATCGGCATAAGCTGGCTAAAACGTCAAGGTGTGACTGGGCCTTTAGTAAAGTACTGGAAAAAATGCATTGAACGTAATGGAGATTATGTTGAAAGATAACACAGTTGTTACACACGTACATGCAATAAACAATTTGTGAAGAATATTTTAAGGTTACTTATTGACTAGCCCTCGTGTATACTATTATATTATATATGTATATATACATATATATATATATATATATAGATAATATATATATATATATATATATATATATATATATATATATATATCTTCTTCTTCTTCTTCTTTCGGCTGCTCCCGTTAGGGGTCGCCACAGCGGATCATCCATTATGATCCGCATAGTGATTTGGCACATGTTTTACGCCGGATGCCCTTCCTGACGCAACCCTGGTCGCCTCTTACGACACAGGGATATGGTACACCTATTTTAACCGGGGTATACACCGGCCCAGTATACTGGTACTCATTTCGCCGACCTCGGAAGGATGACAGGCTGAGTTAACCCCCTGGTGTATTAATTCAGTGGCTCAACGGGGCTTGAACTCAGGACCTCTTGGATCCCAAGCCGCTGCCCTAACCACTGCGCCAACACCAGGCTCAATATATATATATATATATATATATATATATATATAATATACATATATATAATATACATATATATATATATATATATATATATATATATATATATATATATATATATATATATGTACATATACAGCGCTCCCTCGCTATATCGTGGTTCACTTTTTGCGGCTTCACTACATCGCGGGTTTTCAAGTAGAAGTAGAAGAGTAGAAGTCGCCTCCAGTAGAAGAGATTTAATGCTCTTCTTGGCTGTGCAGTACTCCATTCATCTCATCATCGTCATCTTCATCGTCATAAGTACTGCACAACTATCATCATCGTCATATCTTCATAGGTCAGTACCCATAATACGTTTTTCATATATTTTATAGTACAATATAGTATTTTAAAAATTATTTTTGTTCTTAGGCTTTGCCTATGAAGTCGCATTTCCGATGAAAATTTTTTAATTTTTTTTAAAATAACTGATTAAATGTGTGTGGGGAAGGTTAATAAGAGTGTGTGGATGCTGTATAATGGTTTAATATACGCTTAAAATGTGTTTAAATATATTTAAATAATTAAATAAATATGTGGTTTCTACTTCGCGGATTTTCACCTATCGCGGGTGGGTCTGGAACGCATTAACCGCGATAGGTGAGGGAGCACTATATATATATATATATATCTCGGTGTTTTTTTCATGACACTTCAATGCGCTTGGGCCTGGGCCTTTGCCCTTTAGATATATTTGCAGACAGCTTTGCCTTATAAGAGCACTCTACTGAACTGCTTCTCTAATTGTTGTTTTTCTGTGTGTGTGATCAGGTATCTGGTACAATATTCTACATGGAGTTGGAAAGCTGGCCGTCATCATTAATGTAAGTGTTTGCAAGTCATTCAGCATGTGCGCAACTTGTTCCCCCGCGTGTGTCCTCCTCTCCTTGATTTCACTCTTGCTTCTACTCTGCTGTTGGTGTTTCCCACCTTTCCATTTTATTCCCTTCCATTCTGCTCGAGCTCTTCCATGAGCCTCGATTAAAAAAGAAACTGTTGCATGCCGAATTAGGACTTTCCATTTCCAAATGGAAGACCGATTGTTATTCCTCTGAAATAAATTAACTAATTGATTAATTACACCGCTGTTAAGATGAGAACACTGTGTGAAGAGCAATGCCAGGAAAGTGGACCAGGACGGATAGTAGAAAGAAATAGCTGGAGATGGAGAACAGTGGAGAAGTGTTGTGAACAAGGTAGTTAGTATAGCAGTACAGTGAATTTGGAGGAAGAACACTTATTTATTTATTTTGTTGGTGGGGTGGTGGGGCATTTGGCTGATTCTTGTTCGTCCAATATAACCGAAATGGATTAGACTATAAACACCAAATTGTTCACGAAGATAAATTTTACAGGTTTGTCAGCATGTCTTCCCTAAAAAAAGCTATTTTACATTACATCACTGTGACCTAGCTTATTAATTTTGTAAAGGTTTATGTTCATATGTGATGCACCTTGGAGTGCCCCAGAAGCCTTTTGATAACGAGGCCATGCTGACATATTTGTGGATGGATCTGACATTTGACGTATTTTGTATTGCCATGACCTAATTTATGGTTGTGACCTATTTTGTCTTTATACTTTCCTTTTACCTTGTGATGCATCTCAGATGTTCGAGAAACCATTTGCGATGTTGGTCATGGTGACCTATTTGACCTGAAGTTTGACCTATTTCATCCCTTTCTTACTTTGAACAAGCTGATGCACCTTGAGTGTATTTAGAAGCTTTTTGCAAACTGTCACACTTTTGTGTGGTCTTCACCTATTCATATAAGACCTATTCTGCTCATTGGGCCACCATGACTGTTTCTGTTCTTGATCTGTTTTGCTCTTACAGTTTTGTCTGTGTTGCTTTCCAATCCTGCATTGCATCTTCCAAAAAAAACTTTAAAAAAAATGTGGCAACATTGTTAGTTAAGGCCGAAGTCACATTTGCTCTACGGCTAGGATACGGCAGCCGTACCCCCCCCCCACCTGAATTGACAGAAATGTGCGGCAGCCGCAGAGTTTCTGAGGTGGCCTCAGGGTGGCCCTACGCCATATGGCTACCTTTTACAGGCCGTAGGGGTCGCCGTGGAATTATAGCGCGGAGTTATAACTTTTTTCATTTCTACGTTGGCCGTAGCAATTCGACAAGCTTGTATGTAGATGTGATGTAGATGTGTTCCACGTCGACCGTATGTAGGGGGTACGGTGGGCTTGCGGTATTCATGCGGCTGCCGTAGGCTCTTATCAATGAAAAATGAATTTTTCCAACCCCCAAAAAATTATGGCGGCCGCACTATTTCCACGGTCGCCATAGGGTAGTCCTAAGGCGTCCCTGTGTTCAACGTACGGTGGCTTTGCGGTCTGTGTGACTACCTGTGGGCAACGCAGGGTCGACGCACGGTTCCCCTACGCCCGCCGTGCATCCTACGTACGGCCTCCATGGCAGTCTGCGTCAACCGTGCGAGAGATCGGAGTATAGGTGCTTGCCTATACTCCGAACTGGTATATTCAGTTATATATATTATAGTTATTGTATATTCAGTTATATATACTGGTATATTCCGAACTGTTATATTTTTATTTCAGTAAAAAAAGAACTGGTATATATACCCACTCGTTACCGTCTGTCTGGCCGCACGTTCCTCTTGGGGTCCCCCTGCGGTCGCCTTGCAGGCACCTTGAGGCTACCTTGTGTCTGCCTTGAAAATTCTATGGCCGCCGCAGGGACGCCCTAAGATCACCGTGCGACATCAAATCAAAGACCGTACGGCACCCCCACGTTTTCGGACTCCACTATTTCTAAATACCCCGTGCGGCTACCCAAAAAATAAAAACATATGTGACTGCCACATTGTGTGACCGTGGAAATACTGCGGCCACCCTATAATTGCTAGTGGCCGTAGATTTTGTAGACCCTACGGCCGCCGTGCCAATGTGACTTAGTCCTAAGGAATGGATAGGGCACCATTTAAATAAATAATTTAAAGTTTGAAATTAAATAATTTAAAAGTTTTAAATTGAAAGCCCTTGTTGGTGTTCACAATAATATCATATTAATTGTTATTTTTGATCTTGATCCTTCCTTCTTACCTGATCAGAGTCTTACCTGGAAGGTTTACTCCTTATTACCTGATCAGAGTAACATTTTCTACATAAGTGAGGACAACCAAAGCATAAGGGCAACACAATTCTATCTCTGAGACAGATGATACCCAACCAGCAGGTTGTGGGCATTATCATTTATCCTGTCAGTGGCCCAGAAGACTTTTATTCAGAAGATGTTGTTTGGTTTTTAATATCTGTAGAGTGGTGCAATCAGCAAAAACAGTCAGCTTAACTTTCACTCCAAACAATATACAGCTGCGTGTTAGTGATGAACTGTATTAACAATTGATGGTTCAATTTATCTCAGCGAGAATCAAAACTAGCAATAAATAACTCATTGAGACAAGGCAAAATGTGCAACTGTCGTTGGAAGACGTATACTTAAAGGTGTAGAGCATGCACCTGCTTACTTCAGTGAATAAGCACAATTGCGCCGTCAATGGGACAGTATGATATTATAGTTGGAGTAGAACCATGACCTTGAATCTTTCTAATCTCAAAAATATAGAACTGTCAGATAAACTGCATTTTAAAAAAAAATTATGAGGATAGGAAGAAGAATACTTTATTTAACCATAAACAGAAAAGTATCAACAAAGGGAATAAAATTACACACAATAAACTACCCCAGGTCACAAAACACTTACAATTAGAATGGCACTCGGAAGAGCGCAAACCTCTGCCAGGCTGAACAGTTTCTATTTTGTATCCCACTAATAGGCCACATCTGCATCCAGACCTGAACCAAAATCGAATCGGCTTGTTGTTGCCATCTACCTGTCTCTTCCACTGAGTTTTGTCATTGGCTGCCCACAACTTTTTGAGATATAGTGCTCTATACTGTGTTCGGTCCTCTCTCTCAATGGTGAAATAACTTTAAAAATTCGAGTATCTGGATCCTGCCAGACCCGAATCTTCACGAAAATCTAAATCAGTTCGTCCTTGTCACACACCTAACCTGTCATCCAAATTCCATCCGAATCCGTGCACCACGTTTTGAGATCTCCTGCTCACAGTCAGACAGAAAAACACGCGGATGGTGAAAACATAACTTCCATTCACTTTCGGTGGTGGAGGTAATAAAGAAAAAAAATCTGTATAATTGTTGCTCTTTTCAAATGCCAACATCAAAATCACAAAGATGTCGGAATCGAAAAATGTAAATAGAAAAATCAATATCATGTATCATTAAATGAAAAATCAATATCGTGCTGCAGAAAAGCTTTTCTGCAATTATTTTGTGTATACCTAACATTCTCTGAAACTTCTGTATCAGAACCCGAGCAATCGCCTCCTTTCTCATGCACTCGTATAAAGTCCTGCCATTGCTGAGTCAAGCTAGGTGTGGAATCAATGTTGTAGCCCGATGCTGAACCCTCTCTATGGCACGTATGCCCTCCCTCGGATGTGAGGACCAAAACTGCACACAATATTCTCGATGAGGCTTCACTAAATTATTGTACAGAGTTAACATGACCTCTTTTGATTCATAATTTGTCCCTCTTCAAACACAACCTACAACCACGTTTGATTTACCTACAGTTGCTTGGCACTGTCCTGTCTACTTATCCCTTCCCTTCCCACCCATATCTGTTACCACTCCCAGATCCTTCTCCTGGGAGACACACTCCAAGATTCCCCATTGCATCGTGTAATCTCTATTTCCATTATTCTTACCCATCCCCAGCACCTTACATTTCTTTATGTTATATTGCAATATTTTGCTCAATATATTTAAAGTATCTGGACTTTCCTGGATCTGGTCACCTCCTTCTCTGCTATCCACCTTATCTCCATACTTGGTTTCATCTGCAAATTTGGAAAGTTTACTCTTAACCCCACTTTCCAAATCATTGACATAAATTATGAATAATAACGGTCCTACAACTGATCGCTGAGGTCCTACAACTGATCCTCCAACTGATCACAAATCCTCCCAGCGAGACATCCTCCCACTCACAGCCACTCTTTTTCTTTCCATCACTAATCTAGTTTGAATTGCAGTAAGCAACCTGACCAGCTACTCCAAGCCCACACCTTAGCTAACGACCTCCGACGTGATATATTATCAAATGCCTTCTGAAAATCTAGATATACTACATGCACTGCACTTCCCTCATCCACCCAATCAGAAACTACTTCATAGTACTCCAATAAATCTGTTCAACATGATCTCCCGTTTGTAAATCCATGTTGAATATATTTAATTAGATTATATTAATTTAAATGGTTTCCTATCCATTCCTTAACTAACATTGTTGCCACATTATTATTATTATTATTATTATTATTATTATTATTGTTATTATTATTATTTTGGAAGATGCAATGCAGGATTACAAAGCAACACAGACAAAACTGTAAGTACAAAAGCTTGGAGCCTTCGTTTCACTTAAATCTGCTCTTTGCAGGCCTTTGTAATTGCCATGACGTCGGATTTCATACCACGTTTGGCGTACCAATATGTGTACAGTCCCAATGGCACACTGCACGGTTTTGTTGAACACACTTTGTCATCCTTCAACACATCCGACTTCCCTGAAGAAAGCGTGAACAATGCAATGGACGCTCTAAAGGTGTCCATGTGTCAGTGAGTTGCATCGACTGAGAGAATGGAAAGGGGTTGCCCTTCCCGTCATGTTATGAAAAAGCCCTTCATGTTAACTTTCACATGAAGTTCTTAAATATTTAACAACCCATTCCCAACCTGTGGATGAAAAAGTTGTAATATAATGTTCTATCACCCTCCCTGATCAACGAAGCTTTAGGGATTATCGAGAACCCCCGTGGTCACTTGAGAAGTACGAGCTATCCAAGCAATACTGGACTGTCATGGCGATTCGCTTGATGTTTGTGCTCATTTTTCAGGTAATGGCTCCCGGCCTGATGACCGTCACAGATGTTTTACTGATCGTGATCAAAACATCTTTCATGAATGTGTACTCGTGTGTTGGTGTGATTTGAAGAAATGTAGGTTCACCAAAGATGCAACTTCCTTGTGTTATTCTTACGTTGCCATTTTTTAGAGCAAGGGTTCACGTTAAAGTGAGCATTGTGACTGACGAAGCATTTATTAAAAGCAATTCATCTACTGTTTAGTTATAAAGTATGAGCCCTTAAAATATTATAATAGAAAAAGGGCCATTAAACTTGTTCTCTTCCCCCAACAGAACCTTGTCATGTTTTCGAGCAGCATGCTGGATTGGCTTATCCCAGACGTTCCGGAGGACATCGCTGAAAGCATCCGCAAGGAGCAACGCCTCGCCGCCGATTGCTTCTTACGTGATGAGCAGGAAAAACACAACATATTGCAAACTTTCGCCACCCAAAAAGAAGATCAGAAAGAGCAGCTGACGCCACCTTTTGGTCCACATCAAGCCGGAGGTAACGATTCTCCCATTTTGAGGGAAACCGGCGGCACGGGCAATCCCGTCACACTCATGATGGAGGCCGAGGACATCTCACCTGAAAATAATTCCAATGACGGTAATAATTTATTCACAAACAATATCAAGCTTTGAGAATGGCCACCTTCGGATTTTGCATTGGCTGATCCTACCAGGCCTTTACAAGGCCCAAACAATGGAAGCATGAAGAGAGCTCCAAGTTTAACTATGCCTGCTTTCTCTATGCTACTCAGCGCAACATCTATATCAAGACCTAAGTTCTGGCGAGACATTTTATCTGGAATATCTTGGAATCTGCGTGCCGAGTGTGGCATGGTGATACCCAGTATATTTTTTTCCTGAGGCTTGAGGCCTAATTTAAATGGCACCTGATGCACTTGGCTTGACGTTAAAAGCACCGTCATGTTATTTTTAAAGATGATTTGGCCTCAGGAGCATGTTTCGAGAGAAACTACAAACACTTGTTTGAGTCTTAGATTCTCGATGAAAAAATGTGGCAAATCTTCGGGGGAAAAGAGGAGCTTTTACGAATGTAACGATTGCTTGAAAATGACAAAACCTCAACTTTTATAACATTTTGATTTTCAAAATGTTCAGAGATAAATATGCAAATTCCTTTTTACAGCCATATATGTTACAATATTGCTTGTCTATTTGTTTGTATTTAGATCTTCACCGATTGTTCATTTCACTTCCTTGAAAGAAATACTTGGTGTTTTGTGAACTTCAGGAAGAACTCACAGAAACAAGGAATCTAAGACATATATTCATATAAACTAGATCCGATATACATGAGTGATCAAAATCCGGTTTTAAGATGAGATTTTAATATGCTCGGAGTATCACTCCTGTTGGTTGTAATCCCCGTTTACAGGTTTCAGAAGGTGGAACGAAGTACTCCCAGTGCTTAAAGTTACCCACCTTCATTTTTTAGGATCACGTTACCAAGACGAAGTTGTGGTGCCTTTCTCTCCTCACATCACTGAACCAGAGACAGCATCCAATTGTCTGAAACTCTGACAACATATTGCGTCGACTTGGACAACTCTGCCATGAGTTGCTGGAGAAGTGAAATGTTGTGGATCATTTAAAGTTTTCAGTTGGTCCTCAAAAGGTTTTCCTTTTCTGTGTCTTCTATATCGTATGCAGGGGGAATGTGCTTTGCAATACCACTGGATGGTCTCGTTCTCTCCTCTGTGTCCCGGCTCACTTTTTATACCTCTTCTGTTTGTTTGGAACTTAGTTGTTTGTTTGTTTTGTTTTGTTTTGTTTTGGGAGGGAGGGTTATTTCGGATGTTGGCTTAATGGTGAGGGTGGCAGGCTTGGGAACTTTGGGTCCTGAGTTCAAATCCTACTCGACTGTTGAATTAATACTAGGTGGGGTTGACTCAGGTTGTCATTCCTTCTGAGGTCAGCAAAATGAGTTCCAGATTTCTGGGATGATTGAGCCATCCTGTGTTGGATCCTGTGTTGGAGTGGCGACCCATCCAGGATGTTGGCCAATAGCCCAGGAGACTGTTTTGGACGTTCTGTACAGAGTATGTTCCCAATGGATGGATGGATGGATGGAGGGATGGGGGTTGGTTGGTCAGGTGGCACCTCTTCAGTTTTATTCTTTGGTACAGACTTTGTGTTTTAGTTAAGTTGAGATCTTCTTTCTCATTGGAGATGGTGCAGTTTTTATTCCTTTTCAATAAACATTCCCACTGCTCGTTATGACCATATATGGACTTAGGTGTCCCGTTTTTGTCTTTTTGTAATGGTTTACAATCATCATTGGGCGTTTTTGGTTACTGCTAGCCAAGCCTTTTCCAAGCAGCCTTAGGGCTCAAGCCACTTGTCCCGGGACACTGATAGCACTCTGGAGAGTTGTGCCAATAAGATAAATGGTCAGTTCCCCAAGAAGGCATGTGCCCAAACTCCTCCATGAAGGTCACTATGTGTCGGCACCCTGGCCTTTGATGAAGAAGCCTCCTCTATACTCTGTTTCCTTCACAGATAGCCAATGGCATTAGAACACCTCTGGCTAGATATCCTGCCAGGAGTACTACCAGCCAGATTCGGTCTGGCATCGTTGGCTACCTGGGTTTGCATCGCGAGAAAAGATGGTCTGTCAACAGAATGGAAATGTTAGAAGCACTTTAAGTACGAGTAATAGTGATTGCACAATTACACCTTTCCAATTGTGAGAATGTATGCCATGTGTCAGCTACTCACCTAATGGAATATCACACTGATTTTAACAATTTTTTCCCCCATTATAATTGTAAGGAAGCATTTCCAGACTTGTACATGTTCACATAATTATCATTACAGAAACGTTTTTAGGGTATACATCGCATTGCTGTGCCGATAGCATTTCCCTGCCGAACACAAACATCTGGTTTATTTTTCAGATGAATATTGACACCACTATTTTCATTATTTCGTATGCAGCTTGGGGCGGCTGATGGTTGCATCATTGCTGGGAGTGTGGCTGTGCCGCTGATGCAATGTCCCCTGTTATCAGTAGGCTGGTACTCATTTTGCCGTCCATGGAAGGATGACAGGATGAGTCAACCCACCTGTTGTTATCTAACTGCACAACAGGGGCTCAAACTCAAAAACCTGAGATTTTAAGCCAGCCACCCTAGCCGTTAACCCAACAACAGGCTTACGCTTCACTAAAAACCAAACAATTAATTCACCATGCTAATCTCATTCAATATTTGCACTCAAAATTTCAAACGCCCCTGTTTTGCTATTTTATGGTCATTTATTTATTTATTTATTTGTAACCCTCTTTGGTGTTTACAACCTTAAATAACTCGACCAAAAGCTATCTGTCACCATAGATGGGAGTAACGTACTACATGTAACGCTACGTATAATAGCGTTACAGTACTCTAACTTCACTTTTGAAGAAAAACTATCTTGAGTACTTTGAGTAATCTACCACCGTTCAAATGTCATTTTTCATTTTTCCATCTCTAAGTAATAATAATCATGTTGTTCTCATGTTCTAATGTCAGCATGTTCTGGAACCTCAAACTGCATTTGATAAACAAAGTAGAAACGGGAAGATAATCTGGGAAGATGGTGGCTCAGGGGGAACACTTACTCATGCATGTTTGTAAGTGATTTGTTCATTTTGCAAGTCCGTTTACGCATTGTCTCCAACATATGTAATCGCTGTTATTTGAAAATGACAACCGATCAAAATACAATAAAAGTTGATAAACACTGACAGAGGTCTTGGTGCAGTGTGTGATATGTTGCTACATGTGTCATCACATTCTTGGAAAACAAAAAGTAATAAAACATTTCCTCTTCTCCGACTCAGCTCATTTATTTTCAAAACAAAATTTATCAGGATTTTGAATCTAAAACGGCGCATTAAAGATGAAGTAGATTTTGGAAAGAAAGCCAAGCTGGAAGAAAATGTTTTATTACCTCCGCCACCGAAGGTGAAGGAGGTCATGTTTTCACCCCTTTTTGTTTGTTAATTGCCGGAATCCTTCGGATTTTGGCAATTATGTTGGTCGGTTGTATGTGTAATTCTGTCTGTCTGTTTGTTACTTAGATTTCGTAAGTATATTGATCGGTTTCGTCCTCTGTTTGTTACTTACGAAATCTAAAGATTTCGTAAGTATTGTTGTGGTTTCCCACCCGCCAGCGTGCCGGCGACCGCTTCTAGAACCTTGTCGCAGCTTTCAGAACAACGCCGAAATCCAGCTATGGGTGTGTTTTAATCACACCGAAAATCAGCCAGCTATTCTGTCCGCGCACGACAGGGTCCGATCGCCGAATTGTCGATTTACCTAATTATGCGCGTAGACAGAAATGCCGGGGATTTACACCTCGACGGGACCTGCTTGGAAACGAGCCGCTAAGCAGCTCGCTCCGTTTGCAATTTGCCGAGCGGTGTATATCGTCAATCCCCGCCAGATCCGCTTACTCTATTGGCTATTTAAAAAGCCAACTATATTCCGAACTTAATAATGGCAGTTCAATCGAGGGAAAGGACGCAACGAACGGGTCAACATTCACACAATGACATTTATTATTATTGTACGTATACAGGCATGCACCTATACAATTAGGCGAGGCAAGCACGCATGCATTTATGCAAGGCAAAGAAAAGCAATGCAATCAACAAAAGCACGACAAGAAGAACAACAACCGTTGGTCTATTTATTATGTACAATTACTTAAACAGGTTTACTTAAGGACAGGGCGCCACATCTCTCATACAAAAACCCCAAAAAGAAAGAGAAGGAAGGAAAACGTGACCGTGTGGTGAATCCTCGGGGCCCCGTCCTCATCATGACAGACCTCTGCTGGCGTCTCGGCACCACTGACCTCGTCACAACAGACCTCTGCTGGCGTCTCGGCGCCTCCGACCTCGTCACGACAGACCTCTGCTGGCGTCTCGGCGCCTCCGACCTCGTCACGACAGACCCAGAGAGAGAGAGAGAGCTTCCTTACAACCACCCAGAGAACGCGATCCAGAGAGAGAGTGCGATTCTCCTCAGCACATCTTTTATAGCCCCTCTCCCTCGCCCCCTCCCTTTTCCCAGCGTGCGAGGGAAACTTCCAGAAGAAGCCGTTTTCCCGCTCAATCGGGGCCGTTCCCTCGCCGCTGCGCTGCATTCGTTATTCCTTCTTGTTTTTCTCCTGCACGTGTTGAGAATCCACTTGCAGGGTTGGGAGTCTCCTGCGTTGGCCGGCGGAGTTGTTATTCGTTGGGGGAGGTGGGGGGCGTCTGTTCTCCCTCGACGAATGCAAGGCTTCTGGCAACCGTGTGCTGAGGTGGAAACACGGTGGTAGTTGTGGTGGTTGGTTGGTGGCGTGGCAAGCGTTTTGTGGTGGTCATGATGGTGGTGTGGTTGGGCGGTTGTGATTAAGGTGGTTGTTGTGAAGGTGGTTGTGGAGAAGGTGGCTGTTGTGAAGGCGGTTGTGGAGAAGGTGGCTGTGATTGTTGAGATGCGGTTGTGGTGGTTGAGAGGTGGTTGGTCCAAAATAAAGATAGCAAAAGAAAAACACCTGCCTCAAAGATCACAGCCCGGTTACACGAATAAATTCCCTTAGACATCGGTGGGGAAATCTAATCTGAACACAGACTTATTGACATAACTGATCTCTGGGATACCTGAATGGTGTTCTGTGAATTTCCACAACCGTAACAGTATATTGATCACTTCCGTCCTCTGTTTGTGTGTTTGTTACTTACGAAATCTAAAGATTTCATAAGTATATTGATCACTTCCGTCCTCTGTTTGTCTGTTTGTGTGTTTGTTTGTGTGTGTCTTTGTTTGTTTGTTGGCACGATAACTCGAGAACGGAAGAAGCTACCAATGTCAAATTACACCACGTGATTCAGGAGGGTGATGGCTAGCGCTGATTAGATTTTGGTCAAAATCGGTCAAAGGTCAAGGTCACAGTGAGGTCAAATATTCGATTTTTGATGGTTTGGAACAGAATCATCGTAGAAACTACTGGTTTATGTCGCTACCTTCTCTCGAGACAGCTTTTATTAGACAAGGTCAGAGGTCAAGTTGACGATTTCGTAAGTACCAGTGTATGACTGTTTGTTACTCACGAAATCTAAATATTTCGTAAGTATATTGATGACTTCCATCGTTTGTGTGTGTGTTTGTGTGTTTGTTTGTAGGCATGATAACTCGAGAACGGAAGAAGCTACCAATGTCAAATTACACCACGTGATTCACGAGGGAGATGGCTAGCGCTGATTAGATTTTGGTCAAAATCGGTCAAAGGTCAAGGTCACAGTGAGGTCAAACATAATTCCGTAAATTCACGTGGAGAAATGGAGTATTTTTGCTTCGGTCGACGTTACGAGTTCGTTTTAACTTCGATTTTAATTTTGTCTTCAGTTTTTGCGATGGCTTAGGACGCTTAACACTCGGTTGTCGAAATTCTGGTAAAAATCGGATGTTTTGGAGACGTTTTAAGATTGTATAAAAAATATTTCACTCGCCGCGTCACGACTCATCACGTGGTGCAGTGCGCTCGAGCAGAGGCGTCATTGATCACGTAAAGGTTTTCCGTGTGCGCGCTGATGGTGTTTTCGATGAAGATGGTGTTTAAGTCATTTTTTTTTATCCCAATAAAGGTTATCGTCGCATGCCTGACTCGCTAAGCCGTCGGATTATGTAAAGATTGTTGGTGGATGGCCGAATATTACGGTTTTGTGACTTTGATAAAATAATATTAAATAATTGCGTGGAGAAATGGAGATTTTTGCTTCGGTCGACGTTACGAGTTCGTTTTAACTTGGATTGCAATTCTGTTTTCACTTTTGGTAACGGCTCGGTATGCTTCACACTCGGTTGTCGAAATTCTGGTAAAATCGGATGTTTTGGAGACGTTTTAAGATTGTATAAAAAAATATTTCACTCGCCGCATCACGACTCATCACGTGGTGCAGTGCGCTCGAGCAGAGGCGTCGTTGATCACGTAAAGGTTTTCCGTGTGCGCGCTGACGGTGTTTTCGATGAAGATGGTGTTTCAGTCATTTTTTTTATCCCAATAAAGGTTATCGTCGCATGCCTGACTCGCTAAGCCGTCGGATTATGTAAAGATTGTTGGTGGATGGCTGAATATTACGGTTTTGTGACTTTGATAAAATAATATTAAATAATTGCGTGGAGAAATGGAGATTTTTGCTTCGGTCGACGTTACGAGTTCGTTTTAACTTGGATTGCAATTCTGTTTTCACTTTTGGTAACGGCTCGGTATGCTTCACACTCGGTTGTCGAAATTCTGGTAAAAATCGGATGTTTTATGAGATTTATGTTGGGTGTCGTATCTGAGGTATTAATATGTACTGAAGATTATGCTAATGAGGGGGATTGTAACACACGGCATTACGTGCTCGTAAGATCATCTCAGTGGAGATGACATAATAAAGCCAGTCTCGAAGTCTGTCTGCCCGTCCACAATCAAACCGAGTGGAGACAAATAACCAATAGTGGAATGGATAGAGGTCGATGAGACATGCACAACGATATAACTTTCAAGGTCGTCCAAGGTCGAGGTCAACGTCACGAGGCTGTCAAAGTTGTGAAAATCGTCGATTTCAAATCGTATCTCCTCCCTCATTTATCAAGAGAGATCAAATGTTATTAGTGATTCAGATACTACGGACTATTATTGAGAACAACACGAGCCATTTTTTTGAAATTTGCTCTCGTTCCGATTTTATAGCCCTTCAAACTTCGTTCTCATTCCCCGTATGGGCCGTTCATAAAGTACGTACATACAAAAAAAAGTATTAAATTAAGAACCGGAACTCTCCGAGACAAATATTATATTTGAAGCCTTTGTCAGATTTAACTAAAACAATGGAACACAAGTTTATATGCACACTTACTTTCATTTATGACAATATTGTCTTGAATGTCAATTTGTACTTTTATTTTCATAAATGACGTGCTGTGATATTAAAAGAAAAAGGTAAATTACACCGCTCGGGACTGCATCGTCATGGCTTACAAACACCGGTTCATAAGGAACTGCTGGTTTTGCAAGCGATTAGCGATGTATGAGGGGGGGGGTGGTGGTTGGTCACGAGCTACGTACACAGGGAGGTCGGTGGTTGGTTTAAAGCCCGCGTATGGGGTGGGTGGGTGGTACGACGGCTGCATACATACTTTATGAAAGTGGTGTCGGACTACATGAAAGCGTTTCAGAAGATGAAGGTGAGTCTGTCGTCATCGCGAGGGGAAAAAATATCCCCGTTCACAGGAACATTTTCGACGTGATGTTGAATCCGTGGACGTCAATAATTGTTCCATATTACTGTATTACCGTAGTTAGTAATTACTGATGCATTTGAGATAAATCTACAGTTCGTTGTAATCTTCAAGTATTGTGATGTGATATGGGGGTGGGTGGTCACTAGCCTGTATACAGAGGGGGGTTGATGGGTGGTCACTAGCCTACATACAGAGGGGGGTGGGTGGGTGGTCACAAGCCTCTATACAGAGGGCGGTGGGTGGGTGGTCACTAGCCTACATACAGAGGGGGGTGGGTGGGTGGTCACTAGCCTACATACAGAGGGCGGTGGGTGGGTGGTCACTAGCCTGTATACAGAGGGGGTGGGTGGGTGGTCACAAGCCTCTATACAGAGGGCGGTGGGTGGGTGGGTGGTCAATAGCCTACATACAGGGGTGGGTGGGTGGGTGGTCACTAGCCTACATACAGAGGGCGGTGGGTGGGTGGTCACTAGCCTGTATACAGAGGGGGGTGGGTGGGTGGTCACTAGCCTACATACAGAGGGGGGTGGGTGGGTGGTCACTAGCCTACATATTGAGGGGGGTGGGTGGGTGGTCACTAGCCTACATACAGAGGGGGGTTGGTGGGTGGTCACTAGCCTACATACAGAGGGGGGTGGGTGGTTTTGAAACCCGGAAGTAGAGCGTACGTACTTTATGAACTGCCCCTATTCCAGTGTGGCACAGAGTTACTTACTTTCGACCTCTGGCAGAGATGACCGGCACTCCCGCTCGGGGGTATTTTTTTAAGTCAATTTCAATCCTGTCTTCACTTTTGGTAACGGTTAAGTATGCTTAATACTCGGTTGTCGAAATTCTGGTAAAAATCGGATGTTTTATGAGAGGTTTGGTACAGAATCATCGTAGAAACTTCTGGTTTGCGTCGCTACCTTCTCTAGAGACAGCTTTTATTAGACAAGGTCAGAGCTCAGGTTGACGATTTCGTAAGTACCAGTCGATGACTGCTTGTATGTGTGTTTGTGTGTTTATTTCCCCTGTTTCAGCGATCATGACCAAACTGTGCAGAGACGTCGGCCATGGTCCAACTTAGACACTTGTCGTTTTTGGTGAATCTCGGTCAAAGGTCAAAGTCACCGAAAAACCGAAATTCTTATTTTTGCAATAACGTCCACTAAAATGGTCGTATCGACTTCAAACCAAATCCAAAATGTGCATCTTCCAATTCTGCATCCAGCCATATGTCTCATTGAGGTGTCACACCAACACCCTTCTTAGCGGTCGGGGGTCGAATGTCAGGGGGGGTCGGGTCAAAACTTTCAAATTGCGATAAAAACGCCATTTCAAGTCCGATTGACTTCCAAGTTATGATCATGACCAAACTAAGTGCGATAACTCATTAAACAGTAGCACTATTGACTTATAAGAATCAAATTGATTTCCAGGTTTTTGTTTTTGTTAGAGATCATGGAGATATGACAAAGTTATTCCGGCAATTCCTTGCTCAATGAACAATTTTATTTGTGTACAGGATATGTCAAAAAGTTGTCGATGGATCCGGATGAAATTTTGTGGACAGGTTCGGTGTGTGACAAGGACGAACTCTTTAGATTTCGGTGAAGATCAGGATCTGGATCCGACGACTAGAATTTTAAAAGTGATTCTTCACCATCAAGAGATAGGGCTGAACTAATATATAGCATGATATCTCAAAACATTGTGGACGGATTTAAATGAAACTTGGTGGGAAGGTTGGGTGTGTGACAAGGAAGAATTGATTCGATTTTTATGAAGATCCGAATCCGGATCTGGATACGAGAATTATTTAATTTTTGTAGTGATTCTTCACCATCGAGAGATCGGGCCAAAAACGATATAAAGCATGATATTTCAAAAATGTGTTCAAACCAATTGTTTTTCTTAACTCTAATACATGCTTAACTTCAAACCTTCTACCAAATATTTTTTTAATCATTTCATAATATTCAAACCCATCATTGTTATGTATCTAAACTATAAAATAATACATGAAACTTGTTTATTTCAATTATGGTGCATGATGAGATAACAAGTAACTGGGAGAACAAGCCAATAATTCAGTTGAATATAACAAACTATTCCATGCAAACATCACACTTGAGTACGTGACTATGTGTGTGATGTCTACTGCTGGTGGAGTGGTGGTGATAACTTGTTGTTTTGTATTTTTGTGTTTTGGGGGGTTATGTTTATACTGTGTCCTGTGTACTAAATTATATATTAATTTGTCAAGGAACAACTTTCCTCATGTTGCCACCATTTTGTTTTGCAATCAACCAGGTTAATTTGGGATCCCTGGAGGGTTAAATTTATCATCTTATTTTATAACCACCTCGGGAATTTGGTCATCTTTTGGTGTGCTCGGCTCTGAGCATGGGACGGTAACTCGGGTGCAGTTCCATCCTGTCGGGAGGTTGCCGTCTGCTCGACAATATTTTCATTTTTTCCATCTTACCTCTGCTATAATAACATCACAAACGTTGTGGCTGTCGAAAAGAACAAAGTGCTAAATTTAACAAAGGCAAAGAACAAAGGGATCAGACATTTTCTGCAGGAATGAAAGTCAAGGAACCACAAGAACAAGTTGTGCAAAATCTCTATTTCAAATTTAATTCAATATATAGAGAACAATTTAGGCAATACCATATACTAATGTGTGTGTATGCAAAAAAAAGTGTTTAGACTTTAACACAGATTTAAATTGAACAAATTAAAGTGATCTTAAACAGCTCATGCTGATAAAGGGACATTGTAGAATGTTCAAGGAATTTCAATGGATTCAAGTTCAAAACTTAAATACACAACATAAAAACGAAATAAAGAGAGCTTTTTAGGCCTTCATTTTTCTTCAGGGGTGTAACGGGTGTAACATTTCTGAATTTGTTCTGGGAAGAATGAAAGGAGGTGATGAGGGGCAAAATGGAAAGTGGCTCAATCTCACAGTTCTGTGAGGTAAGGCAATGGTTCAGCCTTGAGTATAGGTTGAGCAAGGGAGACCTTCAGTCATCAAGGCTCTGCTCAAGTAACTTTCAGCTCACCAGAACACCTAAGGGGCAGGAACAATTCCCTATTGTTCTCAACACCACCGCTTGGACCATGTTCTATATATATATATATATATATATATATATATATATATATATATATATATATATATATATATATATATATATATATATATAGCTCCTTGCCAATGATTCTCATTGACACAACATGCACCCCGAGTCCCTCATCCGTCTCCGTCTTTCTCTCCCTCACTCACTCCTCCACGCCCACACCACATATTCAGTTGGAACAGCATTGTGGCTGTCCTGCTTGCCAGCGGACATTAGGATGACTCCACTTCATCCTGAACAACTGCATTTTCTGATTTTCTGTTTGCAAGAATGATGTCTGTGCTAACCCACAACATTCTCGCTCAAATCTAGTTCACATTCCCCTGCCCATGCTATTTCACTTCAAGAATACACATCCTCCTCCTCTCAAGTTCTGATTCATGATCTATCAAGCTGGTAAGGTATTTATACTCTCAACGTTTTCATATCATGTTCGTGGGAGGAAATAGATGAAGACGGACAAAGACAAGACTAACATTATAGATTCAAAAAGCATTTTTAAAATTGATAAACTTTCTGATTTCCCACAATTAAATATCCCATCAGCATTCATAATTATTTTCCCTGTCTTCTTATTCTTCTCATATTCTTTTGAAACCTGTTTTTTTAAGAGAAAATTCTGTCCTCTCTTTTTACCAAATCAAATTTGTGGCAAATTATTCTCAAGAGTCCAAACCACAAAACGAAAATATTATAATTGCTCAATTGCGGTTGTGCAGCGACCCTCACTGAAAGGGTACAAATGGAACAGAAGAAGACTGAGCATTTAACAATGAAATGGCTTGCATTGTTATCTCGATTCCACTACATCTGAGAATGAACGATCTATATTAAAGTCGATCTGCATGCACACACACTCACCGACACTCACCGACGTTCATGTCGCTTACAATGGCATCTCCCATCACTTCGGTAATAGGAGAGGTAAATAATCCAATCTAAACAAATACAATCTCATTTGCATGAGATCATGATGAAAACAGAAAATTAAAATGTCCAAAGAGAAACCCACCAAGTCTTCCGAGGAAAAGATCCATAACTTCCTATGACTTCCTTACTCATCCAAAAATGCATATAATATGATATGGTGCTCCTCCTGTATTTCTACATCTACACCCTAAAATCTGGTTATACGGTGTTTCATCGTATCTCCGGAACTGGTGTTCAAATCCGTGGCAAAAGATGCATTGTCCAAACCCTCAAGACCTCCGGTCTTCACGGGCCACACCAAATTTGTTGCTTTTTCTTTCTGTTGGGCCACATGGGAAACATGAGATGTGCAATGAAGATTTAAGAAGATAACTTTTAATCGTAATTACATGTGAAAAGATCAATTTATGTCAAACAAAAAGAGGGGAAATTATCAGACGAGATGAAGCAACGTAATGCAGGTGAGGAGCAGATGAAGTATATTAAACGTACACTTTCTGCAGGGTGATCTTTATGAGGAACTCCACACCACATCATCTCACGGAGTCGGTCAGAACAGCAGCAAAAGTAGTCGCAGATGGGTCGGATGAGCTTTGGGTTTATGCTTTCCCTGGCATTTCCCCCTGCCACCAGTGCTGGATTAACCATTAGGCAGACAAGACATGTGCCTTAGGGCCAGCCAAAAATTCGGGCCACAAACTTTGCAATCTAAGGTCTAGTAAACTGTAAAGCAAAGTGCCAAATCTGTACGAGTTTTGTCATGCATATATTCATACACTGCAAATTGTATAGAGGGATTAAATAAACTATTTTCTTTTCACGTTAAATATTTGTCTTTTTTTTTTGTATTAAATATTTTGTTCTTGAATCAGTTCATCTTTTGTCTGGGGTCCATATCCATAAGCCCGAGATATAATTTAAAATTTTCAGGCCATTCTCTAAAATTTAAGAATGTGACTTAGGTCCAGCCGAGGCTTAATCCGGCTCTGCCTGCCACAATGCAGAATACTTATCACCTTTAGTTTTTTTGTTTTGTTTTGTTTTTTTTAACATGATAACTGTGGATTACATTGACTGAAAAATCATAAAATTGAAAATATTATTACCCCACGTTCGTAACGCAAAGCGGGGTTAACCCAAAAGGAGCACAAGCAACTTGAAGGTAATTTTCAGATACAAGTCCAATATTATTATTATTATTAGTTTGGCTGTAATCATTATGAATGTGAAGCTAACTTCCTTGTATATGAAGTATTTTGCAGTTGTTGTGTGGGACGCATACAGTATGTCCAATCAGAAATATACTGACACTACACAAAAAATATCCGATATCGGACGTTACTTAGACATTTAGATGCTCTCCCTCTCAATAACACTGTATAGATAAATATGTGAGCCATTTTGTATTTTGAAGAAATCAATTTAAATTTAAGAGTATGCACGATGAAAAATACAAGTTTTACTAATCAAGAAAAAGCACAACAAAAGCAACTAGAGGGGGAGCACTCGGGAGAGATCAAAACCTCCTCCGCCAATACTGCTGGGTCACTCAAGTGAACCTTATATCTTATTCATTAAATATGATGTCAACAGTGCTGACAGTTATAGTTCTTTTCTCCAACATTTTTGGGTGGGGTGGGGGGGTTGGAAATCACTTAAAAAATGTAAAAATGCAAAAAAATCGAAATTTTGTTGAAAAAACAGTTGCAAAAGTTTTTTTTTCTCTAACAATTTTTTTGGGGGGGGGGGGGGGTTGGAAATCACTGAAAACATGTAGAAATGCAAAAAAAAATTTTTCTTTTTTTTGGAGGGGGGGTAACATTTTTGGGGGGGGGTTGGAAATCACTTAAAACATGTAAAAATGCCCCAAAAAAAATTTTTTTCTCAACTTTTTTGGGGGGGGTTGGAAATCACTGAAAATATGTAGAAATGCAAAAAAAAATTTCTATTTTTTTTTGGGGGGGGGGGTAACAATGTTTTTTGGGGGGGTTGCAAATCACTTAAAACATGTAGAAATGCAAAAAAAAAAAAATTTCTCTAACAATTTTTTTTTTGGGGGGGGGGGACCCAAGTCCAAAATCTAATGGCATATCCTTGGACCATACCTAACCCCCCCCCCCACCAAGTTTTGTCGAAATCCGTCGAGGAGTTTTTCCGTAATACTGTTCACAAACAAACAAACAGAAAGGGGTGAAAACAGTAACCTCCATCCATCTTTGAAGATGGCGGAGGTTAACTAGAACGGCAATTAGTAGAGCACATACCTCCGCCAGGTTTAGATTTTGTATACCACTGATGGGCCGGAACTGGATCTGGACCTTACCCAAAATCGAATCGGCTTGTTCTCATCACCGAACCAACTCATCCATCTCGTTTTGTTATCTCTCTCTCTCTCTCTCTCTCTCTCTCTCTCTCTCTCTCTCTCTCTCTCTCTCTCTCTCTCTCTCTCTCTCTCTCTCTCTCTCTCTCTCTCTCTCTCTCTCTCTCTCTCTCTCTCTCCAATCTCTCTCTCTCTCTCTCTCTCTCCAATCTCTCTCTCTCTCCAATCTCTCTCTCTCTCCAATCTCTCTCTCTCTCTATCTATCTATCTATCTATCTATCTATCTATCTATCTATCTATCTATCTATCTATCTCTATCTATCTATCTATCTATCTATCTATCTATCTATCTATCTATATATATATATATATATATATATATATATATATATATATATATATATATATATATATATATATATATATTTGGGCCCCATTTCTCAATGGTGAAGAATGACTTAAACAATTATAAAAATTCTCGTATCCGTATCCGGATTCGATTATTCACCAAAATTGAATCTCTTCATCCTTGTCACACACCCAACCTGTCCACAACGTTTTGAGATATCCAGTTCACAGCATTTAATGTATTTTGGAGAGAAGGGAGAGTAGTGGGATGTAAGGAAGGAAAGGGGTCTGGTTGGCAGGGGGAGGGAAGAGAAGGCAGAGTGAGTGGGGTGGGGATAGGGAAGAGCACCTCAAGGGTGGGGGAGAGAAGTTGAGTGCGGAAGGAGAGGGGTGGGCAAGAGGGACGAGCGGAGAAAGAGCATTGTGTGGGCGTATGCACACACAGGATTATGATAACAGGCTAGGTCGTTCCAGCGGGTCAGCAAGGGCGGCACTGCTGATTGATGACCTTGACATCCCAAACTGATCAAGATGGTACTAGTTCTGCCAGCTGCACAACGGTTCCGAAGAATGAAGTGTTGTGTATACAGGAGACCAGATGGAAAGGCATGGCAAGGAGGTTGGTCGGGGGATACAAGCTGTTGCACATGGGTGGGGATGGAAGGAGTAATGGCGTGGAAAATATTGAAAGATGGGAGGGACAGATAGTCATGGCGTGGGTGGTGATACAGAGGCAAATCATTTGTGTTATGTCCATATATGGGCTCCAAATGGGAAGGACTGAGGCGGAAAAGCAGGAATTCATTGACGCACTGGAGAGGAGAATGGTTGAGCTGGACGTGATGCTGTGCACGTGGGAGTAGCGGAGCCAGGTGAAGAGGAATGTTTTGGTAAATTTGGTTTGGGAACGAGAAACAGAGAGGGTCAAGAGCTGGTGGAGCTGGTATCGAGGAATGGGATGGCATAGTTGGTTCATTCTTTCAAAAGTGGGAAAGCCACAAGATTACCTATGTGGAGTGAACAACATAGACCACAACTGGATTTGGTGATGGCGACAGTTGTGGAGGGTTCAGGATTGTAAGGCAGTGGTGGGAGATCATGTTACCACTGTGGAAGAAAAATAATTATATTAATGTACTCTCAATTATAATTGTTGCTGGTAATTTATCAATTTAATTTTTGTACTCTAGTCAAATTGGCCGTCAGTAACGTTTCCCTTTTCCCAACATTCTTTTGACCTACATATTGATAAAAGGAATATCTTACTATAAAAAAAGGTCTTGCTCGCTGCAGAGAAACAGGGTGACCTGGTTGATAATATTGCAACTTTTGCCATGATTGTGTCATTCCCTCCCTCCCACCCAAAGTGGACACGTGTTGCAGTTTTGAGTTATTTTGCCTAAGGCTTATCAGGTCATCCCGTAGTTGAATTGCCAAATGTCTCACCCTCCCATTCTTTGGAATGTTAAATTGTGTACAAGAAGGATTACTTCGGGCTTCTGTTTCAGTGAATCATTGAATGTTCTTCGTCTGTATATACGAAATTAAAGATTCTCCATTTGTATGCTGATCCAACTTGCGGAAATTGAGTTATTTTCCATCACACTACCCAGCACAAACCTGTAGTGTTTGTGGTATGGATGGAGAAAAAGAGGGAGGGTAAGAGCAGGGGTCAGAAAATTATTAGGTGGGGGAAGTGTCAGGGAATTGTAATTGTCGAGTACAAGGAGAGGATGAGGGCCAGGTATGGTCAACTTAACGAAGAAGTGAAAGGTTTCGAGGGGGAGTGGAAGAAGTACAGAGAGGCGTTTATGGGAATTGCAGAAATTTTGTGTGGAAGGAAGTCAAGAAAGGGTGCATCGTCGAGGGACACAAACCACGTATGGTGGATGGAGTAGGTAACGAAGGCAGTTGGTGAAAAGAAGGAGGTTTGGAAGAGGATGGAGAAGATCAAGGATAGAGCGATGCAGCTGGATGTGGGGTTGCTGCACCTGTATGGGCAGAAGAAGAGTTGTGGATACGGTGAGGAATGATATGGAAGAGCAGGTGCACACATGTTGAAAGAGGATGGGAGGAGGAAGATAATATATAAATTGGCTCGTGACAGGGATGAGAATGGTAAGGACATGAAGGGGGGGGGGTGGGGAGTGTGGTGGTGATTAAGGATGTTGGTGGGAAGCTATTGACAGAGAGGGGGGGGCAGTATGGAAGGTGTGGGAAGGGTATTTCAAGGATCTGTTGAACCTGGAAGGAAGCAACGGTGAGCTGGAGCTACCGTGTTATATAGAGGGGGAAGTGGATTTGGTGATCACAGAGGAGGAAGTGGAGATGGCATTCATGAGGATGAAGAAGAGAAGAGCGCCAGGCATTGATGAGGTGTGTGCAGAAATGATCATTGCAGTGGGAGAGGTCGGAGTCAGTTGGACAAAATAGTGGGGCAGATAACAGCAATTTTTGAGAGGAATCTTGTAAATGATGATACAAGCTTCAAATTTGGCACATTTGTTCTCCAGGGGATTCGAATCAAATCTGCCTGATTGGCCAATTTGAAAATCCAAATTTTGAAAAATTTGGATTTTCAAATGGCCAATTGGGCAGATTTGATCAGAGAGCCCTGCAGAACAGAAATGCCAAATTTGATGCTTGTATCATAATTTGCACGATTTTTCTACTATCTACTACACTAAAGAGAGTGTTGAATGTATGTATGAGAGAGGGTTCAATTCCAGAGGATTGGAGGACAGAGTTAATTGTGCGGATGTGGAAGTGGAAAGTAGATGTTCAAGATCCGGGGAAGTACAAGGATATTACGCTCCTAAGTCATGCCATGAAGGTGCTGGATATGATTCTGGAGGGGAGGACAAGGAAGAGTGTGGAGATGGAGATTGGAGAAGAGCAGCAAGGGTAATGAAAAGAGAGTGGGATGACAGATGGGATGTTTGCGCTGAAACAACTGGTGGAAAAGAGATTGGAGGTGCAAGGTGCGATGATGCTAGGATTTGTGGACGTGGAGAAGGCCTACAACACTGTCCCTAGAGAAATGGTGATGGCAACACTGAGATGAATGGGAGTGCTGGAAGCTGGGTCAGGAGTATTGCAAGAGTGAAGAGGGTTGATAGGAGGATGGATGAACCGAGGGAGGAGATTGGTGTGCAGATGAGCTTGACAGGGAGATTGGTGAAATGCCAGCTGAGATGGGCTGGATACTTGGTGAGGATGGGGGAAAAGAGATTAGCAAAAAGACGGATAGGTTAAGGGAGCAAGGCAGGAGGAAAAGAAGTAGACCGTGGTTGAGAAGGGAGGATTGTGTGAGTTGGGATATTAATAAGGTGGGGTGGAGAGTTGAGAGAGTTTGCTCCGGACAGAGGGAGGAGGAGGAGGAGTATCCTGGTCAATGCAGGGGAGAAACTTGGTGCCATCGGACCTGACCCCTTTTAAAGGAAAGGAGAAGAAGGACTGTAGAACATCAATCGGAACACAAAGCTGCAGTTTAGTCGTGCTCTAGCTCTAAGTTTGGCAAATTGTATGGAATCTCATCCCGAGTGCGGATGCGCACAGAAGAGTAAAGCAATTGCTTCAGTCTCTGCCTGTCTGGAAGTCAAACAGGATTGAAAATCATTCCAAACAGGAAGCACTATTTTTAGTGATGTCATAAAGGACACAAACAACAGGCAGGAATAACTAAGTTAACATGTTAAATAGGTTGGTGTGAATGACTGACACTCATACCGATTACAGTTCAATCTCACAGTTCTATAGTGCTGAGGTGGAACCCCTGCGAAAGGATACCTTAAACAGCAAAAATACATATATTTCTCAAGGAATCATTGCTACACCTCCTCCTATCATTAATGGCGGTAAACTTTGGAAACAATGTTTGTTTGTTTTCTACAGCCTTTAAAACTTCTACTATAATTGAATTATATACATGAACACTGTAGACCACAAATCGTCTTGTTGGCACTTACAAAAACCTCCAGTCGAGCAGTACTTGACCAAAATTTTATGCCATCTTGATGAATCAAATTTGCCTTGCGCGCTTTCAGGGTGGTGGAATATCGAGATTTGGACAAAATTGCGGCCCGTGTTTGAAAACATGCTCATGCTCAGAAACACAAAAGTTAAAAAGACCCTTTCGTTGTTATTTTTCTCAAGACTGCATGGGGAAAGGTGTTCTATGAACTCTCTAGTTATTTCTGTTACATAGTGAGAATGACAAACCTGCAATAAAACTTGCAATCAGACCTGTGATGATTACTGTCAGCATTCCCAGCATGCTGATGTACAGATAGGAAACAGAGTACCAGCTGTCTGCAAGAGCAGGCCTTGGGGAAAGAGGAAATAGGTTGGGATGGGGATAGGACGAAGGGAGGCATTTGTAGCACATGTCTTTCATAGCACTTGTATCACAACCTATGGTGCTGTACAAACACCGTTTTGGTTACAGATGCTGGAAAGTAAGAGACAGCATCATTGCTGGTGTGAGTATGGCACTCTGTAAAGAATGCGTACAATGAGCTTTGCTCTTGTGGTGTTATCAACAGAATATAGGTGGAATTTGATCTGGTTATACAAGAATATTGAACTTATGAATTGAGTAGCAAGAATTACCTTTCAGCTGTCGAGGCTGGTGAAATTGGTATTGTGACGTTGCATGTGAGGGTTGAAAGTGGCAGAGGCCGTGTTACGTCTGCAGTTGGGCGGTTGACTAGAGATCCAGTGCCAATCCAGAGGGAAATTGCATAACCGCAGATAATGCCTATGAAAGCACCCTGGACAAGGCATAGATTAACAACATCCGATCTGACACAAAAAAGTCAAATTTTGCGAAATATCAAAAATTAGTTAAGAAAGGCAAAATTACATTATTTATTTCGTTATGTTGGGTAAGATAAGAGGGAGGATAGTCATTTAGATGACAGCAATTATGATTGTTGAGATGATGATTATAGGACAAGAAGAGAAAACTGGGGTTATAGCCTTTCAATCTGTATAAATGTTCTGAAGTATTGTTGCACAGCAAGGGAACATTTTGCAGGCAGATCCTTCCATAAAACCTAAAAAAGGGAAGCTGACATGTGTAGTAATAACAAGTCTGAAGACGACGATGGTTCACGAGCGGTACTTGACGATGTAGATTGTTACAGAAGTCAAGTATGAGACAATGTGATGATGTTTGACCAAGTTATAAAAATGATCAACATGATGTGGTACGAGTGACGGGTTATTAGCTGCAAAATGTCGAAAACCCGGTTTCGTTCAACAACTTTCAAAATTTGACCTTTGCATAACCTTTAAATGAAGCAAAACAATGTTGTGGACATTAAAATAAGGTAACAGGATACGTGCTATAGCTTAATGGAGTAAGTTCGTCAAAGAAGGTCGAAAACCTGGTTCGATTCCCACAACTTTGAAAATTTGACCTTTGTGAACTTTAAAGGTCAAAGGTCAAGGATTATGACCTTTGGTGCAAAACTTCCTCTGGAACATTCCAGGAACAATACAACGTCATATAGGCTATATGGCATTTCGCACTCCTTGGATTATATATCCATATTTTGATGAAATCAGCGTAAAAACAAACTTGAAGGGGGCGCCACGGGCAAGGTGTTCGAGATAGAGAAAAATGGTTTGAAGACTTTAGGTGGGGAATGACCTCAAGATTATGCATAAAAAATATTGTCATCCTGGCTCTCAAAGTTTGGGTGGTCATATGATTTTTATGTCAAAATTCGAAATTTTCTAAGTTCATGACCTTGTGACCTTGACCTTGGGACTAAAATGAAAAATCGAGCTCTGTGGGGCTATGCAGGTGCCATTGGGCTAACCAAATACCGAAACCACTGTGAGATTCGACAAACCCCTCGGAGAAGATGGATTTTTACGTCAGAATCGCAATTTTCAAAGTTCGTGACCTTGTGACCTTGACCTTCGGACGAAAATGAAAAATCAAGCTCTGTGGGGCTCTGCAGTTGCGATTGGGCTAACCAAATACCGAAACCCCTGTCAGATTCGAAAAACCCCCTAGGAGAAGATGCAAATTGAAATCAGCTACCCCCTAAAAACATGTTTTTTGAGCGTGGCTCCGCCCATAATGGGCGCACCACGCCCATTCTCAGGAAAACACAATTAGATCATGATATAAACCTCCCAACAAAATATCATCAGGATTGGATCAAAACCCACAGAGCTATGCTCGGGACAGACAGACAGACAGACAGACAGACAGACAGACAGACAGACAGACAGATAGACAAACAGACAGACAGACACACAACAATAATGAATATAGTGGTCACTTATATTTTTCGTGAAAATATTTTTTCATGACCCAATAAGTCATGCTTTTCTGCTCTACCACCTCCCTTAAAACTCTTGGATGCATATTATCTGTCCCTGGAGCTTTATCATCGCTTCGACTTCCTTGCTGTTTCTTTACTCTCTCCACTCCTACTTGGATCTCCTCTAAAAACCTTTGCTCACCTCTAATGGAGACACTCTCAGCTATTGGAAGTTCCCCAGACTGTTCTTGTGCAAATGTAGAAGCAAAAAACTATTTAATAAACCTGCCATCTCACCTTCATCATCCCCAAATTCTCCTCAAAGGGCACACACTTATGTTAACCTTTTCTTTACACCTTATAGACTTAAAGAATGTCTTGCTGTTATGTTTAATATTTTTGGCTTTTCCCTTTTTAGGTCATCTCTTCGAGCATGACCTTATAATATTGGTGTTGAGAGGAGAGGTGACGATCCGTCCGTCCGTCCGTCCACAATGAAGTTGAAGCGGGAGATCTGGTCATTAGTGATCCTGATAGAGGTCGATGAGACGTACACAATGGTATGACTTTCAAGGTCACCGAAGGTCAAGGTCAAGGTCACGAGGCCTTGGAAGTTGCGAAAATGACGATTTTCAAATTCTATCTCCTCCTGCATTTCTCAAGCGATCTTGAATTTGATTGTGGCATATGAATCTATGGGACAATATCTAAATTTGGTCAGGTTGGATTTTCGATATTCCCTTTCGTTTTCACGTCACGTGACTTCAAAGTTTGCAAAAACTGCCCTACGTTCAGGAGGCTATATATTTTCTCGCAGAGATGACCGTCACTCCCGCACGAGAGTAATTTTTCTTGTTACCCTCGCTGAAGGAGAGGGTATTGCAAGTGGGTCCATTTGTCTGTTTGTCTGCAGAGAACATTTGTGTTTTTCTCTGCAACTGCTTGTCGGATTGAGACGAAATTTTCAGGGTTGGTGCAACTACGCAAGTACAATGTCGAAATGATAATTATGACGTCATAGGTTACGTGATGTGGCAACCATGTTGGAAAAATTAAAAAACTTTAGACCTCTATCTCTTAAACTAGACCAAGGAAATAATTGAAACTTGGCACACAGCAAGTACTCCTAATGGGGAATAAGCATGATTTTTTATGGCATCATAGGTACCTTTGTTATGACATCATAATTGCACATATAGAATGCTACATCTGATCAGTATGAAAATTTTTGTGGGTAATCTCGGGATGAAATGGTCCACAGAAAAAAAAAATGATGATGTCATCGGTCACATGATTCGTCCAACATTTTTTTTTTTTTTTTTTAAGCTTTCAAAAATCTCTGAAATGGCTGAAAAGATTGAGGCAAAACTTTACATGTATGACCGCCAATCCATGAGGAACGAAAGGTTCACACGTGATATCATAGGTCACATGGTTTGGCAGCCATATTTCATTTAACTTAAAACGTTTCTCTCCAGAATGGCTGACAGATTGTTTTTATTTGTATTTTCTCCCTATTACCAACAGTTCCTATTTTCTCCACTTTTCCCACCGCTTTTTCAGGTCAGGTCAGATTAGATGTGCGACTTGCTAGAGGTACCATGAAAACCTGTACTAGCCTTTTCCATGCTCGGGTTGTCGGCAACTAAACCGTCTCCCCCACCAGGTTTATTGGTGAGGAGGGTGTATGATATGGACACCCAGCAGGATGAAGAACAAAACCTGTCAAAGGGCAGAGAAGCTCCTTGTGAGACAACAGGCATCCATATCTAGTGTCCAACTGTTCCTGCGAACGTCCTCGTGCAGTTGGGTTACTATTTATTAGGAGGTTGGTGGCAGGATTTGCACTCCGGCCACCGTAAAACCCTTCATCCCACAAAACATTCTCAAAGCATTAACAAAAATCTGAAAATCCACTCCGTGGGAGTATCTCCTGTGCAGCTGCCCTTCACAGGGCAGCTCGCCGGATGATGTGATTGGGGCAAAGCCTTCGGGACCCCCAATTGTTGATGATAGGAGGGAAACCACGGGGTAACCTTTCTGGGTCAGATTGCGGTAGTCTGGGTCTGGGTGGTGCTGAGGTGTCATCCAACAGATGGAGGTCTCCTTGGGTTAACCTGAGATTCTTGTCTCACCTGTTTCTTGTCTTGATCACATGTTTCTTGTCTTAAAATCCACCAGCTTCAGGTGGGTGCTTGGAATGTCCTCTCGCGAAGAGAGGTTGATCACCTGTCTCTGTTATCATCTGAGCTCAAGCGTTTGGACATCGGTATTGCAGCACTCACTGAGGTTCGGAGATCATGACGGGTGGTTGGTCTGGTCTGGTCACTCTGATGGTTTGGTCTGGTCTGGTTTGATGACCTACTATTGGTCTGGTTGCTCTGATGGTTACCATGCCCAAGGAGTTTCTGTAGCTGTGTCCAATAAGCTGACTCCAATGATAATTGAGATAACACCGGCCAATGAGCATATTATGAGACTAAGGATTCGCCACTCCTTGGGTGTCATTTGCCTGGTCTCTGTGTATGCTCCGACTGAGGCGGGTGACCTCACCTTCAAGGACACATTCTATGCCACGCTCGAGTCTGTGGTTGACCAGTGCCCCAGGCGATATACTCTTCTAGTCTTGGGGGATTTCAATGCATCAAATAGAACTGATAGGGATGGTAATGAGACATATGTTGGACCCATGAGTCTGGAACTGTGAACCAGAATAGCACTAAGTTCCTTGACTTTGCAAGAAATCATGGACTTAGGGTGGCTGGTTAATGATTTCAGTGCCCACACGCTCATAGCTGGACTTGGTATTTCAATGCTGGCGGTGTGGAGAAGGAGATTGACCATGTGCTCCTTGGTGGTCGCAGGAGGATGATCCAGAACTGCAGGGTCTACTGGAGTGCTCAGATCCTCAATACTGCCCACAGCCAAGGCTGGATGTTGGCAAGCTCAAGGATGAGAGGATAGCGGAGGAGTTTGCGAACATACTGCGTAGAGATTTGGGGGGTCTGGGTGCTTTGTGGGATCCTGAAGAGTTGTGGAGCGCCTTCAAGACCACCATCCTTGATGTTGCCGGGAGATGTCTTGGAATTCACCGCAGGGTGAAGAAGAATTTTGTCTCTCAAGGGACACTGGATACCATTGACCAGAGTCGCAGGGCCAGACTGAATGGCAGAGCTGAGCTCCTCAGGGAGCTGAGGTGTAAAACTGTACGTGCACTAAGGGTGGACAAGGAGGCCTATGTGTGAGGAATCCGTTAGGGGGGTAGAACATCACCTGTGGTCAAGTAATTGTTGTTCTGCTTACAGGGGAATTCACGCATTGCGTTCATCCAAAGCCTGTCCCTCATTGTACTGCAGTTAGAGTACTGTGCACTGCAGAGGATAGGCTCTTGACAGAGGAGTCCGAAGTGAAGGCCTGTTGGGCCGGTTACTTTGAGCGGCTGTACCAGGCTGATCCACCAGCTCTTGAGTTGGATGTCAGGAGTGTTACAATCCCGATTGCTGACCCTCCAATCAATTGTGGTCCACCTTCGTTTGTGGAAACAGACTGCGGGAACCGGTTGAAATGGGGTGAAGCTCCTGAGATCTGTGGAATCCATGCTGAACTTCTCAAGGCTGCTGGAAATGCTGCACTCATGTCATTGCATGCAGTTCTGTGCTCTGCCTGGAACACAGGCATAATCCTAATTGACTGGAAGAGGGGCCTTGTTGTCCCTCTCTGGAAAGGGAGGTGTGATCGCCAAGACTGCAATAACCACCGAGGTTGTGATGCTGCTCTTAGTGCCAGGCAAGGTCTTTGCTCGGAAAATTCTTGATAGGGTTCACCACCATCTACTTGAGCACCAGCGTCCAGAGCAGTCAGGCTTTACACCAAAGAGGTCAACGATTGACCGTATCCTTGCTCTTTGGGTCATCACTGAATGCAGGCGAGAGTTTTGGCAGGGGCTGTTTGCAGCCTAGGTTGATCTCTGTAAAGTGTTTGATTCACTGAATCGGGAAGGCCTCTGGAGGATTCTTGGTCTTCGTGGGGTGCCACCAAAACTGACCAATCGTATGTCTGAACTATACTCTGGTCCTGAGAGTGCTGGGAGATGTGGTGGTACCATCTCTGACATATTTCCAGTTGTCAGTGGACTTTGTCAGGGTTGTGTGCTGGCCCCCACACTTTTCAGCACTTGTATGGACTAGATTCTGGGGAGGATGTTGGAGAGATCAAGCTGTGGTGCATCGTTTGGGAATGTCAAAATCTCTGACCTTGAATTTGCAGATGATGCAGTCATCTTTGCCGTGACTTTAGATATCCTTTTGGGGGCCCTCAAGGTGCTGAATGAGGAGTCGGAGCCGCTGGGATTACGGGTTACCGGAGTCAAAACTAAGATCCAGTCTTTCAATGACATTTTGGATGCTGCTGTCCTCTCTGTACCTCTTTGTGCCGAGGATGTTGAGGTCGTGGAGAGATTCACTTACCTTGGCAGTGATATTCATGTCTCTGCTGGCTGTGAGCCAGAGGTTAACAGATGTCTGGGTCGGGCCTGGGAAGTCATGGATTCACTGATTCATGGGGTGTGGCACTGCCAGTACCTGTGCAGGACGAAAGTCCGAGTCTTCAGCTCCTTGGTGCTTTCAGTCTTGCTCTGTGTATGTGAGACTTGGATTCTCACCAGGGATCTGAGACAGACACTTAATTCCTTTGGTACCGGGTCTCTTTGGGGAATGCTTGGCTATCACTGGTTGGACTTTGTGTCCAACAAGCAGTTGCTGAGAGAGATTCGGATGAGATTTGTTACCTGGATAGTCTGTGAGCATCAGCTGTGGCTGTATGGACATGTGGCTCATTTTCCTGACGCTGATCCTGTTCACCAGATTCTCTCAGCGAGGGAGCATCGTGAGTGGAGGAGGCCAATGGGCCGACCACGTACCTCATGGTTGATCAGCATCTCAAGGAGATGGGGATGGGCCAGGCATCTGCCTGGGGGAGAGCCAGGCAGAGGCCTCTGGGGTACTGGTGGAAAGTGGACGCAGCGACGCGCTGCTCCGGCGCATGCTCCCATACCTGACCTGACCTGACCTGACCACACCTATCCCTCCCAACTACACGCTTTGTTTCTTGTCTTAAAATTAATAATATATGACAAAAAAAACAAAAACCCTTTGTGCCTCTGTACCCACGAATACCGACCCTTCTTCTTTCTCCTCCTGCCATCACACCATCTTCCTTCTATTTGAGCTGACCCACTTTCACTATCACCTTCACGATTTCTTGCCGCAACCTTCTAGTCCCTAATCTTACCTAATCTTCAAAAATCCATCAAAAAAAGACATTTCCTTGTATCCTTTCCAACTATACACCTACCGAAACCACGTATTTTTCTACCCCTTCCTCTTCCCGTTACTTTTCATCGACCCATCAGTTTCACTCCGCGTTTCCCGATCCAAATTCACCATACACCTCCATGATTTCACTTCAACCTTTCCTTTTCCTAATCCCATGCAATCTTTTTCCCTGCCTTTTTTCCTGAAAGTTGCCTGCCGTGTCAGGTCCTGAAAGTCCTTGTAATGTCCATCTTGTTTATCTCATGTTCCCCGCCCCATCCCTCACCCTTCCACAGATCTCACGTCTCTGTTCCCCACTGTTTTGTCCTTCCCTCTCCTTCCCCTCTTGTCTCCCGCTCCCCCACATGAGCTTTGAAAATGTATCAAAAAAAAAAAATCCGCTCCATTAATTCCCTCTTTCATGTCAAACCTTTCTCTCGATGCAATACTGTCTTTTACCCAGAATGCTACACATCCTCCTATTTTCTCTTTTCTTTTACAATTACAAGTCTTGTAACCTTCTGGTCCTGTCTTCCAATCTCCCTCCTCCTCTTTGAAGCAGGTCTCAGTGGTCTCACTTACTGCGACTATACTTCGTGCCATTGCTTCAAGCTCTTCCACCTTATTCTATAAACTCCTGGCATCGGTAGAAAGAAAGATTTTTATTTTCCCTTCTTGTAATTATTTTTCCTGCTTGGACTTAACAAATCATGCTATCGGCTGTAGTTTCTTTCTTTTTGGCATCTCCACTCTCCTCGATTCTAAAAAAAAAAGTTCTAATTCTCTCCTTAATTCCCACTGTAAACTTTGCTGCCCCCTTTCTGTTCAGCCAATGGTCATCATTCTGGAAAGACTGCCTTCACCAATGAAATGATTCACATTGCTTCCTACTCCATTCTTCCAACCTATGTAGGTTAACGGCTTATCGCTCTACTCATAAATTCTATTCCATTTCGTATTGTTGGTAAAATACCAGTACCAGAAAACATTAGCTCACAACCATTTATTTTCAGTCAGCTACCCAATATCCTGTACCTTATTTTCAAACCCTCCAAGTAAACTTTCTCACTATATACCCCCAAAAAAAAAATATATATATATATATATATATATATATATATATATATATATATATATATATATATATATATATATATATATACACCGGGCGTAGTGGCGTGCGCCTGTAATCCGGCTACTCGGAGGCTTGGGTTGGAGGATCGCTTGAGGACGGGCGCTCTGCACTGGGCCGTGCTATGAGATGGTGTAGGGCAGCCCAGAATCATGGTGAAACCCAATCCTTATCCCTGTGTCGTAAGAGGCGACCAGGGTTGCGTCAGGAAGGGTATCCGGCGTAAAACCTGTGCCAAATCAGTATGCGGATCATAATGGATGATCCGCTGTGGCGACCCCTAATGGGAGCAGCCGAAAGAACAACATGTGTATATATGTATATATATATATATATATATATATATATATATATATATATATATATATATATATATATATATACATATAGATTCATAATTTGCTCCTACATGTTCCACAACCAATATCTTCCTGCCGTGACCCAGCGCAATATTATTTAACCTTCCTTCAATATCTCTTACACCCGCTCCTTCAAAACAACATGCAGCTCTGTCTATGATCCTTCCTGCATAACGAAGTCTACATATTTAAGTTTCATCGCCAACAAAATCTCTCACCCTGGCCTTATTCTGATGCATCTCCACCCCCACCTCACCTCCGCCAGCACTCACTCCACCCACATCCCGACCCCACCTCCACTCACTCCACCCTCACTACAGCTGCCTTCCCTCCACCATAACCACTATTGCACTCAATCTGCACTCAGAACTTCCTGCACTTGCTCCACCATCACCAAGTTTTGGAAGGGGAAGTTTTTGAAACTTTGTTTTTTTTAAAAAAACATTAAATATTGATTTTGGAAAAATTTTGGAAGGGGAAGTTAATTAATCCTGAGACAATGTTAGAATGTTCCTCACACCTCCTCCAGATTTAAGTATTCACAATATGGCAATGCTCCCGACCTCACCAACCTATAAAACTCATTCTGTGTTATCATTAATAGAAGGAAGAGAAAGTTTGAGCTTGAAGTGTGAGGGGAGGGATAATCTATGATGTAAAAGGAGCTCAGTCTCAACGGGCCTGCCTACGTGCGTGCATCTGTCTCTCCGTCAACAATAGTCTTTTTGCGGATACCACTAATCAAGCAATAACAGTACCCCCAATCTGCAAGCAGTAAAATATGGTTGAGTCAGGTCAGGATAGATGAGTTGGTTTAAAACAGTATTATATGATATAGTAAGGGGAGGATAGATGGGCTGGTTTCAAACAGTACGATATAGTTGAATAAGGGGAGGATAGGTGGGCCGGTCTCAATTTACACCATCATATAAACCTCCTCCTTCATTTTCTTCTTCACTTACAATAGTGGATCCTGTTTCTCATATCGATTAGATTCAGAAACACCTTGCTACATCCAATACTTTTTTTTCCAGCATTTCCATTTTATTCGTATCTTATCGATAACCTAAAAAGGCTGTAATGAGTATCCCATTAACACTCTCCCCCTCCTCGCTCCCTGAGTATACCTTGGCCCGTATCTATGCACCGCCTGATTATTAATTTTTCTCCATTAACAACAACCAGGTTTTCTTTTTAGCGATTACGCAAAGATTGGTATTCTCATCAGCAAAGAAATGGGTTTAACATTCTCGTCAATCCAAAACATGACCTTGTTTTGGAGTTGGGGGAGGATATGACTAGGAGGTGCATCAGGTCAGAATTGCACTCAATCCAAAGGATGTTCTCTTCAAAAGTATATCGTAACCGAAATATTTGAAGGATTGATTATTTGAAGGCATTTTGGCATTTCCTTATGCATGCTTAAACATGTAGCACAAAATATGCATTCACCTGCCAAAAAAGTTACAGGAACTACAATGTCATTCATAGCGCAACGGGCATGAAAGAGGAAAGACGAACTTTTTTAAGTTATCCATCAATGAAGTCGAGAAGATCACAACATTGGGGAAAATAATTGGGTAAAACATCTACCAACACGGACAACTATGTGTGTAAAAGAACAACTGATTAGAGAAATTGCGACTTTATTGGAGGTTATAGATGTGCAGCAAAAATGCAGGTCGTGGAAATGTAATGGTAAGACAGGGTCGCATGCCCTCAAAAAGATGATCAGGCAGGATGTGGTGGAAGACATCACTGACTCTTTCTGTAATTTTTGTTTCGCTGTTGACTGTGTAAACTTATCATCTAAAATATGCAATATTTGACTCGATGCCCAGGCGTGACTTACCACATTGTTGGCACATGGAAATAGCATTCCAAGGGTGTAAAGACCCAGGAGAGGTCCACCGACAATACCAAAGATAGTGAGAGCAGCCTGGTGAAGGCAATGTGAAACACACGAGCTTAATGCATGAGATCATCAGTTTGAGTAGAATATGGTCGGTCTTTTAGTTTCAATTTTGGAGTGTCCTTTATGACATCACTGACAGCTCCTATTTTCGATTCTACTCTACCGTCCCATTCCCCCATCCACCTCTGGATTTATAGAAACATTGCTATTAACAAGGAAGCAAAAGGTTAAATTACCTGGAGCAAATCTCCCATGGTGGAAGCAAGCACCGCCATCGCTATGCAAACAAGGCCAAAGAAGAAGCCTGCAT
>NC_140963.1:40078425-40093425 GCF_056783735.1 Eptatretus burgeri | reverse complement strand
GCAAGGTATTACGAGACAGTTAGCCTCATAACCTCCCCTTTTTCTTCTCATTAACTCCTCTTCATCGGGTTGTGTGTGTGTGTGTGTGTCCTGGCGCCTGTCCTCATTTAAGTTAAGATTGTACAATAATTATATCGGGATAACTCTGCTTTGTGTCTGCTTTTGTAAGTTGCTTGTATATTGCTGCACCTCTCACATTTCTTCCTATCCCTACAATACACACAACAATAAAACTATTCACTGTGCCACATATCTTTCCTCACCTGCTTGTAAATAAATTATTATTAGAAATATTCCCAACTCGTTAGGTCATCTCTTCGAGCATGACCTAATAATATGGGTGTTGATGTCCTTCGATCCGTCCGTTCACAATGAAGTTTAAGCGGGACATCTGGTCATTAGTGATCCTGATAGAGGTCGATGAGACGTACATGATGGTATGACTTTCAAGGTCACCGAAGGTCAAGGTCAAGGTGACGAGGCCTTTGAAGTTGCGAAAATGACGATTTTCAATTTCTATCTCCTCCGCCATTTCTCAAGCGATTTTGAATTTGACTGTAGCATATGAATCTATGGGACAATATCTAAATTTGATCAGGCCGGATTTTCGATATTCGCTTTTGTTTTCATGTCACGTGACTTCAAAGTTGGCAAAAAATGCGAAAATGACAATTTTCAAAATCTATCTCCTCCTACATTTCTCAAGCGATCTTGAATTTGATTGTGGCATATGAATGTATGAGACAATATCGAAATTTGGTTGGGACGGATTTTCGAATTTCGCTTTTGTTTTCGCGTTACGTGACTTCAAAGTTTGCAAAAACTGCCCTACCTTCAGGAGGCTATATATTCTCCACTGGGCATGGTAAAAGTTAGTGAATGGTGTCATTGCATAGTAGCTGACCCTGTATATTATATTTATACATTTTCCGCCGAAGGTGCAAAAGTTTAAAAACCCAAAATGTAAACGTCCGCATTTATTTTCAAAATATAATTTTGTGTCCGCGCGCGCCAAAATGCCGAGTCATCTTTAACCAAACTGCGCAGTTCGAGCTGCGCAGAAGAACTGCGCAGTCGAGCTGCGCATTAGTCTTCGGTCATAACTGAACATTGAGAACTTGTGGTATTATAGAGATGACTGTCACCCCCATATGGGGGTAATTTTTTTATATGTTCTTCCATTGATCCAGCATGGTCCGAATCCTTGCTTAGCCGGGACTTTATTCGCAACGATCCGTTCCTTTTAGCCGGTACATCCTTGGCAGTTTCGCTCGGCTGTATCTGATCCGGTTCGGACAAGGCGTACCGAGGGCGTTTTCCCTGTTAATTAAATCATGTGATGAATTAGGTAACCCGGTTAACCCATAGACGGGAGGATCCTAGGTCACGCAGTTGAGTTATTGTCGTTCACGTTCAGTTAGCGATCCGCCGTGTCACAGAATTATCCGTGTGCGACGGCCTGCAATTCCGGGGAGTCTGGTCGGAACCCGAAATGGTTTCCCTCCTGGTGGTCTTCTCACCCGACCCCTGGCCCACAATATATATATATATATATATATATATATATATATATATATATATATATATATATATATATATATATATATATATATATATATATATATATATATATATATATATATACTGAACAAAAATATAAACGCACCAACCTAAATATCTAAGTCAAGATTGCCATTATGGGAAAATGGTCAAACCGATGATATGTTTGAGCAATGGTTCCTTTGTTTTGCTCAAGACAGATGTTCCCATTGAAATTGACCACTCTGAGTGTGTGGACTCACACGTTGAGTAATCCTTCCCATGAGCACCATGGGGCTTGACAGAGTGATGGTCAGTGAGCGTGACCAGGACACAAACACTCCCTATAGCTTGCCCTATAAAAGGCCTCCCCAAAATGTGGACTGGTGCCAAATGTCAACATGCCACAGATGTCACAAATCTTGAGGGAGCGCCATTGGCATGCTGAATGCTGGGACGTCAGTACGGGCCGTTGCAGCACATTTCAATGTCCACCACTCCACCATTAGCCGCTTGAGAACGTGCCTCAGAGAGACTGGAAGCACCGTGAACCGCCCACATGCCCGGCGACCACGTGTGACCACCGCCGGTCAGGATCGTCACATGAGGCTGCAACATCTCCGGGATCGACTCCGACCGGCCACGAGGACTGCCGATGAGACTGTCGGGCTGCATAACAGGTGCAGGCGATAATCTGGTGATGTCCATGCGCCGGAGATGCACCGCTCTGCGCGACGCCAACGGTGGACACACCCGCTACTGACTGTGTGAACTCTGACAGTGACACCTCGGTTGTGTCGGCTGTTGTAGCGCAAAGACTGTCGCCAGAATTCTCAAGGAACTCTTTGAAATTTAATGCTCAATTGTCATGGATTCGATGACCAAATTGTTGTGAAGATTTAGTATTAATGAGTTCGAGGTAAAATAGTAACAATCGCTTGGTGTGTTTATATTTTTGTTCAGTGTATATATATATATATATATATATATATATATATATATATATATATATATATATATATATATATATATATGTTAGAAAAATTACAGGCCCAGACCGGGAATCAAACCCAGGTCCTCTGGCAAATCCTCTTCCACATATATTTATGATGGTTTCATCTTGTTCATTTCTTATTATATTACTATGCCCCCTGTGGAGTTTACTAGCGGACATGGATGTGTCCCCCTACAGCGGGAAGACTCTCTCGAGAGCAGGCCCTAGCTGCTCCTATGGTTGGCAGTGAGTGTCCCAGAAGCAGTGGGGGGAAAGAGAGTGGCATATATGTGTGTATATATATATATATATATATATATATATATATATATATATATATATATATATATATATATATATATATATATATATATATATATATATTGGACTTTCATCCTCCTGCACACGTATTGGCAGTGCCACACCTCACGAACCCATGATCCAGCGAATCAATGACTCCCCAGGCCCGACCCAGATGTCGGTTGACCTCTGGCTCGCAGCCTGGCCCTGCGACTCTGGTCAATGGTACCCAGTGTCTCTTGAGAGACCAAATCCTTCTCTGCCTGATGGTGAGTTCCAAGACGTCCACCAGCAACATCAAGGACGGTGGTCTTGAAGGCACTCCACAACTCTTCAGGATCTCCTAAAGCACCCAGACCCCCAAATCTCCACTCAGCCTGCTCGTAAACTCCCCAGCTGCCCTCTCATCCTTGAGCTTGCCAACATCCAGCCTAGGCTGGGATGGTACCATTCTCCTGGATTTAAGGTGAACTTGAGAGTTGCTACAACAAGCCGGTGGTCAGTATTGAGGAACTGAGCAATCTAGTAGACCCTGCAGTTCTGGATCATCCTCCAGTGACCATCAACGAGCACATGGTCAATCTCCTTTGACACACCGCCAGCGTTGGAATACCAAGTCCAGAGATGAGCTTGTGGGTGCTGAAACCATGAACCAGTCACCCTAAGTACATGATTTCTTGCAAAGTCAAGGAACTTAGTGCTATTCAGGTTCACAGTTCCAGACCGATGGGGACCAACACACATCTCATAACCATCCCTTTCAGATCCAGTTAATGCATTGAAATTCCCCAAGACTAGAAGTGTATTTCGCCTGGGGCACTGATCACCCACAGACTCAAGCGTGGCACAGAATGTGTGTGTTGTGTTTCCTCCACAACACTCAGGTCAGGTCAGGTATGGGAGCATGTGCCAGAACAGCGCGTCACTGCGTCCACTTTCCGCCGGTACTCCAGGGGCCTCCGTCTGGCCATCCCCCAGGCAGATGCCAGGCCCATCCCCATCTCCTTGAGATGATGGTCAACCTGTTGCAACCATGAGGCACGTGGTCGGCCCACTGGCCTCCTCCACTCATAAGACTCCCTCGCTGAGAGAATCTGGTGAGCAGGATCAGCGTCAGGAAAACGAGCCACATGTCCATACAGCCGCAACTGATGCTCACGGACTATGCAGGTAACAAATCTCATCCGAGTCTCTCTCAGCAACCGCTCGTTGGACACAAAATCCGACCAGCAATAGCCAAGGATTCTCCGAAGAGACCTGGTACCAAAGGAATTAAGTCTGCGTCTCAGATCCTTGGTCAGAGTCCAAGTCTCGCACCCATAGAGCAAGACTGGAAGTACCAAGGACCTGAAGACTCGGACTTTCGTCCTCCCGCACAGGTACCGGCAGCGCCACACCCCATGATCCAGTGAATCCATGACTCCCCAGGCCCGACCCAGACGTCTATTGACCTCTGACTCGCAGCCAGCAGAGACATGAATATCACTGCCAAGGTAAGTGAATCTCTCCACGACCTCAACATCCTCACCACAAACAGACACAGACAGAAGAGCAGCATCCAAGATGTCACCGAAAGCCTGGATCTTAGTTTTGACCCGACACCCGTAATCCCAACAGCTCCGACTCCTCATTCAGCACCTCGAGGGCCCCCAAGAGGATGTCTAAAGTCTCCGCAAAGATGACTGCATCATCTGCAAAGTCAAGGTCCGAGATCTTGACATTGCCAAATGATGCACCGCAACTTGATCTCTCCGACATCCTCCCTAGAATCCAGTCCATACAAGTGCTGAAAGGTGTGGGGGCAAGTACACATCCCTGACGAACTCCAGTAACAACTGGAAATAAGTCAGAGATGGTACCACCACACTTCACAGCACTCTCAGTACCAGAGTAGAGTTCAGACATCAGATCGATGAGTTTTGGTGGCACCCCACGAAGACCAAGAATCCTCCAGAGGACATCCCGATTCACTGAATCGAATGCTTTACAGAGATCAACATAGGCTGCAAGCAGCCCCTGCCGAAACTCTCGCCTGCGTTCGGTGAGGACACAAAGTGCAAGGATACGGTCAATCGTTGACCTCTTTGGTATAAAGCCTGACTGCTCTGGACGCTGGTGCTCAAGCAGATGGTGGCGAACCCTATCATGAATTATCCGAGCAAAGACCTTGCCCGGCACTGAGAGCAGCGTCACCCCTCGGTAGTTGTTGCAGTCTTGGCGATCACCCTTCCCTTTCCAGAGAGGGACAACAAGGCCCCTCTTCCAGTCAGTTGGGATGATGCCTGTGTTCCAGGCAGAGCACAAAACTGCATGCAACGACACGTGTGCAGCATTTCCACCAGCCTTGAGAAGTTCGGCATGGATGCCACAGACCCCTGGAGCTTTGCCCCGTTTCAACTGGTTCACCGCAGCCCGTGTTTCCACAAGCGAAGGTGGACCACAGTTGATTCGAGGGTCAGCAACAGGGATTGTAACACCCTTGACGTCCAACTCGACAGCTGGGGGATCAGCCTGGTACAACCGCTCAAAGTAACCGGCCCAGCGGGCCTTCACTTCAGACTCCTCTGTCAAGAGCCTACCACTCTCTGCTCGAACTGCAGTGCTCCGAGGGATGGGCTTGGATGAACGTAATGCGGAATTCCCCTGTAAGCGGGACGAGAATCACCTGTCCACAGGTGATGCTTAGCCCCTCACAGATTCCTTGCACATAGGCCTCCTTGTCCACCCTCAATGCACATACAGTTTTATGCCTCAGCTCCCTGAACAGCTCAGCTCTGCCATTCAGCCTGGCCCTGCAACTCTGGTCAATGGTATCCAGTGTTCCTTGAGAGAGAAAATTCTTCTTTGCCCTGCGGTTAGCTCCAAGGCATCTACCGGCAACATCAAGGACGGTGGTGGTCTTGAAGGCGCTCCACAACTCTTCAGGACCCCCCAAAGCACCCATACCCCCCAAGTGTCCACTCAGCCTGTTCGCAATCTCCTCAGCTACTCTCTCATCCCTGAGCTTGGCAACATCCAGCCTAGGCTGGGATGGTACCATTCTCCAGGATTTAAGGTGCAGCTTTAGAGTTGCTACAACAAGCCTCTGGTCAGTATTGAGGAACTGAGCACTCTGGTAGACCCTGCAGTTCTGGATCATCCTCCAACGACCGTCAATGAGGACATGGTCAATCTCCTTTGCCACACCGCCAGCGTTGGAATACCAAGTCCAGCGATGAGCTTGTGGGTGCTGAAACCATGAACCAGCCACCCTAAGTCCATGACTTCTTGCAAAGTCAAGGAACTTAGTGCTATTCTGGTTCATAGTTCCTGACCCATGGGGACCAACACACACCTCATAACCATCCCTATCAGTTCCAGTCGATGCATTGAAATCCCCCAAGACTAGAAGTGTATCTCGTCTGGGGCACTGATCAACCACAGACTCGAGTGTGGCGTAGAATGCAAGTGCCACACCCCACGAACCCTCTTCACAGCCCACATCCTTCACGGTGAGATCACTCACCTCAGTCGGAGCATAAACAGAGACCAGGGAAATGACACCTAAGGAGTGGCGAATCCTTAATCTCATAATACGCTCGTTGACCGGTGTTACCTCAATTATCATTGGGGTCAGCTTATTGGACACAGCTACAGCAACTCCTTGGGTATGGTAACCATCAGAGCGACCAGACCAATAGTAGGTGTAACCACCCACCATTATCTCGCCGCAATCCGGTCTCCGAACCTCAGAGAGAGCTGCAATCCCGATGTCCAAACGCTTGAGCTCAGATGATAACAGAGACAGGTGATCATCCTCTCATAGGGATAGGACATTCCAGGCACCCACCCGAAGGGACCGCCTCAGGTAAACCCAAGGAGACCGCCGTCTGGTGGACGACACCTCAGCACCACTCCGACACACTCTCCCGCAATATGACCCAGGGATGTTACCCCGTGGTTTCCCTCCTATCATCAAAGATTGGGGGTCCCGAATCCTTTGCCCCAATCCTGTCATCCGGTGAGCTGCCCTGTGAAGGGAAGCTGCACAGGAGGTACTCCCACGGAGTGGGTTTTCAGATTTTTTTTGCGTTTTTGCGTTTTGCGGAATGAAGGGTTTTACGGTAGCCGGAGTGCAAATCCTGCCCCAACCTCCTAATAAGAAGTGACCCAACTGCAGGAGGACGTCCGCAGACACAGTTGGGTACTAGATATGGATGGCCGTTGGCTCACAAGGAGCTCCTCCGCCCTTTGACAGGTTTTGTTTTTAATCCTGCTGGGTGTCCATATCCAAACACCCTCCTCACCAGAAAACCTGGTGGGGGAGACTGTTTAGTCGCCGACAACCCGACCATGGAACAGGTTAGTACAGGTTTACATGGTACCTGTAGCAGGTCACAGATTGAACCTGACCTGACACATGGTGTCACTAAAATGGTGTCCACAACACTAAAACCATAAAACCTAGCAGCCTGAAACTTTTCATGCACACAAAGGGAATTCCAAGGAAGTGAATGAGTGAAAATTTTGTGTCTGGGTTAATAAAAACACAAACACCCCTTTTGAAAATAATTAACGGCCTTATTTAATTATATCCTTTATCAGGCGATCCTCGGCCACCTCACTCTCTGGATCTTAAGGCGTCTACTGGGTTACCTCGCTTGAGTCTGAAGCCACCATGTTTTTTGCCCTGTTCAATCAAGCCTTGACTTGGGGCAGGCTGCAACGATTTCTTAACGATAGTTTTTTTTCTTCACTTTCCTCACTCATTTTCAAATTGGGGTTCATCGTTGCTACAAATTCCTGGCTACATTGCAATGCTTATGAACGGCAGGAGATGGCAGCTTTCATGGCTTATTTCATTTCTGCACATGCCATAACCACGAGAATCTCATAAACTAAACCGAATTACAAAATTTAAGCCTCTTTATTGACTTCAGCAGTAGTTCCAAATGCTAAAAAAAAAGCGTTAATTTGTCCAATTCACACATTGCTTGACATTCTGGGTGTATCTAGTGCATGGTGTTTGTTGGTCATCACTTGCTAAGCCAGCCGTTCCTTATCAACCATTTTGTTGGAGTGCTTGCTTGAGGACTTAAGTCACTTAACAAGCGCTCCACAATTTTTTGTGGTCAACTGAGTGCTATATATTGATTGACTTGAACAAAGTTCAGGGCACAATTCGCCTGAATTTGGCCACGCGGTGCCTCGGGCAGTGGCTCACGCTCGCTCGCCAAAAATGTGCAATTTTATTTTACACCACGTTTCTCCTTTTTTTTGTACGATCTTCTTTCATTATACGCACACGCACACGCACACGCACACACACACACACTCTCTCTCTCTCTCTCTCTCATTAGTTCGTCCCTTTGGCTAAAAAAAAAAGTTAAAAAGTCCCTTCGAAATTGATGGAAACATATGAAAATTTAACACTTCGTTTTTAAAAGTTTCTTCAACCGTTTCATTGGAGTGCTTGCTTGAGTGGTTAAGCCACTTGGCGAGCGCTCTTCCAGCTTCGATGGCGATACTGCCACATGGTTTTCCGTGGGGACATCTCCAGAGTTAGGAAGGCAAAATAAATTAGATGATTGCAAAGAGTAAAAAATGTTTACAGTTGTTACTATGCAATGAATCACCACATCACGTCATGATAGCCGAGAGGTGCACACACTCACTCTCAGTTGTCTCGCCTGGATTTAAATTTCAACCTCGCTAAAAATGATCATGCCAGTGTTTCACAGGCAGGGTGATTCATCACTGTGTGTGCCGTCTCTCAGATGGACGTTAAATTGGATATCACATCTGCTGGAATCCTACCTCTCACTCTCCCTTCCCCTTGCTCACACCTCTCCCACCCCTCTCTCTCTCTCTCCTCTCCCCCTCCTCTCTTTCCCACCCCTCTCCCTCTCTCTATCCAACCCTTCCCCTCCCACTCTGTTACGAGGACTGTTATGGACTGACGGTTTAGTTTTGAATTTAAAACGGCTCCCCCCCTTCCTCATCCTCTATGAGCTATCCCACCCATCCTCTCCTTCCTCCCCCCCCTCCCCTCCCAACCCATCCCCTCTCTCCTCTCTCTCTAACCTCTCCCCCCTCCCCCTCCCTCTTCCCTCCCTCCCCATTAATATTTCCATGAGCGAAGCGACGGGTTGTATTTGCTAGTTATTACTAAAGAAGCTTGTCCCGTACAAATACGGGGTGGCCTGAAAGTCAGTTTACCCCTCCCCTGTCATGCATTCATTCTTAAACTCTTTCAACATAGCGATTTTATTGTGCAGTACTTCCAATAATTAACTACAATGACACTCAGTAGAGCACATACCTCTGCCAGGCTGAACAGTTTTGTATCCCATCGAAACACCAGATCTTCTGACCTGAACCAAAATCGAATTGGCTTGTTATCACTCACCGAACTTATGCATGTATTGTAGTTTTATAATAACCCAGCCCACAACGGTTTGAGACCCCTCTGTAAAAAGAAAGACATGACAGTGTCTGCAGAGTGATCCACTGAAACATCTCTAAACATTACAATGTCCTGGTCCCAGAGCAATCATGAAACACAAACCAAATCTGATCCTTGAAAATGAACATATAATGGTCACGCATCACAAGATGATCTCGTCAAGTGTGGACATTGCAAACAAAGCAATGGGTCCTGACATAGTGCTTAAACACAAAAAGGAAAAGTCGGCATTGTTGATCGACGTTTCAGTTCCCAATGACCTTGGACTAAAGGCCATAGAAATTAGGAAAATGACCAAATACCAGGATCTGAAAAATGAGGTCAAGGGGACTTGGAAATTGAAGAAAGCTGAAATTGTACCAGTTGTAGTTGGAGCTACTGGAATAATGAAGAAAATCCTCACTGAGTATTTAAAAATCATTGTGGGGAATATCACTCACTCCAAGTGGAGGCTGCCAGAGGTTCAGTGAAGATTCTGAAAAGAGCCCTTGGAGGCTATGAGAACGAAACTCACAGTTTGCTTCATGAATCATGATCCTCAACCAAAAAATAGGAGGTGGAGATTTTGTGTTCTGGGGAGAACTTCCTCCCACCTCCTGAAACCCACAAATGGAGATTTCAACTATTTTGAGATTTCATGCTATGTAATGGTGAAGAATCACTTAAACAGTTTTTTTAAACTCCTTGTATCCAGTTCCGGATCTTCACCAAAATCTAATCAATTTGTTCTTGTCACACACCCAACCTGTCCACCAAGTTTCGGCCAAATCCATCCCCAATTTTTGGAGATATCCTGCTCACAAACAAACAAACAAATGGACAAAGGGATGAATGCATAACGTCCGTCCACCTTCGATGGTGGAGGTAATCAGTCATTGTATCTGTATGATACGTAATGACTGATTAATTATTGTAAGTACTGCAAAATAAAACCAGTATATTAAAAGAGTTTAAGAATTGATGCTCTACAGGGAGGTGTAAAGAGACTTTCAGGCCAACCTGGCACAGCATCACGTGTTGGAGAAACAGGAAGACTGCATTTTAAATTGTACGTTAATTACATGGACTTCAGTAGACAATGGACAAAAAGTATCAAAATATCTTTTGCTCCGAATGATAACTACATTCAGACCATTTATTTATTACGTCGGAAAACATGGAGAAATTTTGGACCTGAACACCCACCCCCTCCCCTTGCCCCTCCCGAACTCCTCCCCCATCCCCTATGCAACCTCACCTCTTTCCATCCCTCCCATGGGATTTTTACCATCATAAGGTACTAGCTGATACTGTATAACAACTGCCAAGTAGACATAACTATCCTCTTCTCCAATGGACTGATCTCAGATCATCAATTGGGATTCAGACCAGGTCAGTCCACCTTGGACATGCTGCTTATGCTCCCTTAACAATGCATGGAGGCCCTCAATGTCATGCATGGGATCATGGCAGTCTTTCTCGATACATCTTGAGCTTTCAATACAGCCTGGCACCCACCTTTATCTCCAAACTATCTGTCAACACGTCAAAGACTAATGCCACACACATAACCAACGTGTGGCTCTCAATCGGATACTTTCATCTTCTCCCACTGACAAGGCTAGAGTGCCCCAAGGCAGTATTCTTGGCCCCATCCCATTCCTAATCTTCATCAACGATCTCTCTGACTCTCCAGAAAATCCTCTATCTCTTTGTTGATGACTCCACCCTCTGCCGTGACATCCCTCATCCTTCAGACAGACAGGCAGCATCTTCTTCCCTCTCTTCAGACCTTGAAAGAATCATCAGCTGAATCAGCTTTGATCTTTTGTGGGAAAACCACACTTCTCAGCTGGCCTCTGAAGCCAATGGGCATCCTCCATCATACAAAGTCCTTGCTTGGTACACCTGGACTTCTATCCACCTACAAGGCCTTCATCCACAGCTTGATGGAGTACTGCTCTCTCCTTTGGGCTGGTGCCCCTGCCTCACACCTCACTCTCATTTATATCCCTTGAGGAATAAACCTTCCCCAATCCCCCCCAACATCCTTTTCCGCAATGAATATCCCCAATCTCATCTTCATACAGGTGGGATGTTAGTCTGACACAGCAACATTTTTCACATTTATTTTTCACATCATCTCATTCAAATGATCTCCACTCTTGTTCAACGCCAAACAAGTTAAAATGTATCTTTGCAGAGACACACATACTTTATTTAGGTTAACTAATTTATGGGAGCAGGGGTGGTGAGGGGGGGGGGGCAGTGTGTGGGTTAACTTCAATAATATTTACTGATAACAAAAGTGACTCAGAGTGTGATATTTTTTTTCCTGTAGACAAAGCTCATGGTTCATCACATCTGCGTATGTAGCAGAGATGAGCTCAAAAAGATTACTTGTGAAGGAGTAAGTTATACGAGAAAATCAAATTATATCAGCAACGATACCATGTCGTGTTTTGAAAAGGTAACTTACTCAACCCTTTGGAGCAGTAAGATAGCTGGCGGGATGTGAGATTCGGGAAACAAGGTTTCACAAGGTCTTCCAAAGATACCGCGGCCAGTGCGTTGATGCTTGATGAGACTGTGCTGGTGACGGTTAATGGAAAAGGTGGGACAGAGGTCATTATTTTTTACATTTTTAACTTAATCTTTAACTCAGGCAGGGAGACGTGAAGGATTGAACTCTCTAAGAAAATGTTCTCCTGTCAAGCATGTGTCATCTCACCAGGTGTGCAGGGCGAGAACGGTGAAGCAAGGTGGAAAGAGCAAAGTAAAAGGGGGGAGGAGGATGAATAGTCAGGGGTAGGAAATTGAATTGGTGAGAATTGGTTATTTTTAACCTCCAGCAATTGTGATTATTGGTTCAGCCGAGTATTGAGTCATGAAAATTACACCATCAGGGGGTAGAAAATTTTTTTAAGGGTCTGGGGATGGATAATTACAACAAGCAATATGAAGATAATTTGTAAGAACAGAGAAAGGTGCATTCATAAGAGCAGGAGCTTCAGGTAGGATCACAAAAGGTGAGCATCAACAAACAGATCTGCACAGCAATTTTGTCATTTGGAATTTTTGGGTTTGTAATAAAAAAGAAGAAATAAGAAGGTTCAAAATAGGACCGTGCATCCTGAAGCTCACCTGCATCAGGACCAACAGTCATTCAAACCCCTAACATCACCCCTTCGACCCTGATATATATATATATATATATATATATATATATATATATATATATATATATATATATATATATATATATATATATATATATATATATATATATATATATATATATATATATATATATATATATATATATAGTAGGGTGGTCCTAAAATACAAACTTCAAATTTTCAAATGTGCTTTTTATCTTTTGGTTCCACTTGGGAATAAAAAAAATTGAGTGAAGTTTCATTTGATTTCAACAGATTTTACCACTGTCACATGACCCCTGTTGTTTTGTGCCATGACGTCAAACTGTGACTGAACTGTACAGAGTTGTGGGTTTATATCTCAGCTTGGTGATCTTTTTGAGGTTAATATAAACCTCTTCACTGCAGAAGCAATATTTTTAGGAGTGCAGCAACTCAACAGGAAGGATTCTTGTTTCATTTTGCATTTAACTGTCGAACAGCCACAATGCAATAATTCATGGATTCAGAGACTGGAACACTGTACTTTTCACACCCTTTGACCGTGGTTAATAAAGCCGTACATGAACCATATTTGGTACCAATACTTTTCTTGTTAATATGAAACATTTTAGGAAAAAGCACCTTGAGAAAGTCATCTTTTTGGTTTCGGTGTACCAGTAAGGACCACCCTAATAAATATATATATATATATATATTTTTTTTTTAATGCTGTGAACAAACTTTGTTACATCACTGGTGATCAAGTTTGTGGTCAAGTGTAGTTTTGGAGAAGAAAGGAAATACCTATTTTGGGAGGTAACCTACCCCCCCGTAAACACCTTTAATGAGCGGAGATTTTGATGCGCTCAAGATACTTTCGTTCGGCATCAGGTATGAAGCATGTGGCCAAGTTTCATCAAAATCATGTGTTTGGTTCAAGCGATAATGACTGAAGTGTTTACGGACTGACTGACACTGCTAAATCACATCAGCTCACCTGTCTAAAGTCCAGGTGAGCTCAAAACAAGACATTCGAGGAGGAAAGTGGTGAATGCCATGAAGGAGAAGAGATGGGGATTTGTGTTGTCACAGAAAAGAAAGACCCAGAAACCAATTGGTTTAGAGGTTGCACCTGGCCATCATCATCAACCACACTTGGGATAGGGAGGTGGTGCGTCCAAAGTAGTCTCTTAGTAAGACTTATGCTGGATAGTTTGCCATTGCCTTCCCTGCAGTCAGACAAGGGAGGAATTTGGAATTGACCAAGGTTCTGGCAATAACTCACCCACTCTTCATGAAAGACACATAAAGATCTCTTAACATGGGTACTCCAGCTAATTGCCCTTCTGATGAACGGCACACACATTGAGGCAATCACTCCGTGGAACACACTTCTTTAGCCCACACTACTAGTCTTCTCAGAGTTCAAGTTAACGAATGAGGACACCTGCATGTGAAACACATGGGTGACAGTTCAGAGCTGGTTCAACATTCAAACACAGACTAGACAGTTCAAAAGAGAATGTGCATACATCGAGGGAGCCGAGACCTTCATGCCAGGCTCTAAAGTTTGAACCAGCCCAATATATTTAAATTCACCTCCAACGTGTAAATTATTGTACAGTATATGGTGACATCATGTTACCAAGAGGTAAAAGGCCTTTTCAAATTATTCATGCTGAGAGTGTTTTGATAGTTTCTACGTAGGAGCGAATAAAGGCAAAACAAAACTCAAAGAGTGTGGAGGATGTGAAACAAAATTAAGCGCTTGCAGGAAGGAACAGGTAAAACTCGAGAAAATTTTAAACGATGTGTGCACACCTTTTTTTCAAAAATTATCAAACAGTCTTCCCTTTACCACCATCTGATATAATCGAACGATATGCATACACTCTGCAGGTGCACCTTGCAGAGTTACCAGAACCTACCTTAAGGTGCCACTGTATGCGCATGCCACGTAGAGGCCTGGCACCCCGGGGTAATCTCGGAAAATTTCAATGACGAGGTAGGGCATAAGCTGGTGAAAAGACAGGAATATTTTAAGGAGATGCTTACCTGATTCACACTTGCATTAAATTCATACATTCATGGGCTATACGGAGCCTCGGTTCTGCAGAAGCAGTTTCATGGCTCGGGGTTGCAATCTCGCACGGATCATCACTCCGACCGCAGGATACTCGACTGAGTGTGTAGAAATTTCGAATTTGTTCATGGTTCCGGTGATAGCTCGCCTACTCTTCACGAAGTACACCATGACATCTTTAACGTCCACCAACTAATGCCGGCAGGGATGTCCAATTCAATGGACGGCACACGCATTGATGCATCACCCTGCCTGTGAAACACTGGGATGACAGTTTATACGTCTAGGTAGAGATTCTTAGCTTAGCATCAACAAACATTTTTTGCAATTTGTCATTTGGTATTTTGGGCTTGTAATAAAAAACAAGATAGAAAAAAAGATTTTAAAAAAAATAGTGGATTCCAAGAGGAAAGTGGTGAATGCCATGAAGTAGAAGAGACAGGGATTTGTTTTGTCACAACAGCAAGGAAAGATTCAGACACCAATTAGTTTAAAGGTTGCACTCATCATCATCAACCAC